>NW_028261382.1:126997121-127153275 GCF_051295495.1 Thamnophis sirtalis | reverse complement strand
CAAAATCAATTGAGGAGGCTAGATTTGCTTCATGCATTCATTTAGCAATGATTCTAACTAGCAGAAAAGGTCATAAATCAGGTGTAACTCACTGAACAATGACCTTGCTTAGCAATGGAAATTCTAGTTCCAATTAAATTAAGGACAACCTATATGTGTGTCTAGGTATTATTGGATTACAGTTGCAATCAGAGGTATCCACAAACTATTGTAAAAAAAAATCCTACCCACATTCACAAAAGACAGGTTATGGTTGCCATCTTGATTTCTTTGTCACCACTCGGAAGATAGTTCTGGATGCCATCATACCTAACCAGTTTTTGTTAGTAGACAGGGATATGTGAATCAGTTGAATTCTGGTCAATTTTATTATGTTAATTGATCAGTACCTGGTTCGTTTTGTTTTAATTATTAGATATTTTGAAAAAAAATATTACAAATAGTAATTTTTTACACCATATTAACTCTTTGCACATGTTTTCCCCAACTTAACCTATCTCGGTGATGGAGAACCTATGGCACGCATGTCACAGGTGGCAGGTGGACCAATTTCTAAGGGCATGCAAGACGTTGCCCGGTCAGCTCCGGCACACATGTGCGTGCTGACCAGCTGATTTTGGCCTTGATTTTTGGCCATTTCCAAACTTCTGGTTTGCGTGTTGGGCTGTTTTTTGCATTCCGGAGGCTTCACGAGGTTTCCCTAAAGCCTCTGGAGGGAAATAAACAGCCCAACACAGAAATCAGAAGACAGAAAATGGGCCGTTTCTGGCCGGGGGGGGGGGGAGAGGGAGCTGCTTTTGCCCTTCCCAGGCTCTTAGAAAGCCTCTGGAGTCTGGGGACAGCAAAAAATGGATCCATGGTGCCATCACACACCAAAAGTGGGGAGAGCAGGGGGGAGGGTTTGCATACACATGCACCGGTTGCATGCATGCGCAGGGGAGCGCACATAGAATTATGGGTGTGGGCACATGTGCATATGACACCCCCCCGCACTCCCCCCACTTTTGGCACATGATGGCAAAAAGGGTAGCCATCACTGACCTATTTGAACATAAAATATTCAAGTCAAAGTTCTAAGTTAAGGTTCTGTGGTTGCCTTAATTTGTGTTACACTTGAGTACCCTTTTTCCTCCTGCTTGTTTCCCTTTATAGATTAAGTGTATATTTTTGAAGCAAAATTTTTTTTTGGGCTACAGAATGTACATTATAAATTCCATTTTCTTTTTGAAAAATATTTGTTATGTGGGTCCTTCATGCTCTCTGAGCTCGATTGTTTTCTTGCAAATGTTTCATTACCCAAACTTGGTAACAACATCAGTGCTAGTAGGGACTAGTAGCTTCTGGTAGCTATTACTAAATTTATGTCACATCACTGATCTTCATTTAGGAATACCAATTTCTCTGTATTATGATGTTAGCTGTAACTTGTGCTAAACTGATCCTTTTGCAACTGAGTTATTGTAGCCTTTGTTTAAACTTTCCTTAACCAGCCACGAACCTTTTACTTTATGGCAGGGGTGCCAAACGTGTGATGACACGTTGTTGTCACGTGACCTATCACAACCCTCCTCACCTTCGCTAAACCGGGGATGGGCGGGGCCAGCGCATGATGCATCCGGCTTGCGGGACATGAGTTTGACAACCCTGCTTTATGGTATGGATCTTATACATATTTCTTTTCCTCTTTTATTTCATTCTTCTGTGAAATGAATTACTTATCAATACAAAAATGAAGAAAATGAAAAATGAAGAAAAAATAAGTGAATGGGAATTGAAGAAGGATGAAGATATAAGATTGATTTGTTCATCTGGAAGTGTGTTCTACTACATCGTGCATCATTGCCACTTGAAGTTTTACAGCTGAGGGACAGACCATGAATTAAATCCAGACTGGTGATGCTACTAAAAACGCATTTGAGGTAATGGATTCCCCCTCCGCACAGTTAATTTTTAAACACATACCATGGGAATCACATTAAGATCCCTTATACTGCTGGCATACCTGTCAGGAATATTAGTGATCTTAACATTAGAGATCTTAAATGGGATCAAAATTATAAATGTGTGGTACAATCTCCTAAATGGTGCAGCAGGTGAAATCCAGCAGGTTCTGACAGATTCTGGCGAACTGGTTATGGAAATTTTGAGTAGTTAATAGAACCAGTAGCGGAAATTTTGAGTAGTTTGGAGAACCGGCAAATGCCACCTCTGGCTGGACCCAGACTGGGGTTTGGAATGGAGATTTTGCAGTATCCTTCCCCTGCCACACCTACCAAGCTATCCCCAGCAAGCCACACCACGCCCAGCAAGCCACACCCACAGAACTGGTAGTAAAAAAAAATTGAATTTCACCACTGAACTGAGGGCTTGAGGTGGGTTGCATGGTCGGAATGCTTTCTATGATATCAGGAACATGATGTACCAAGCTAGTTTAGATACACTGCATTCATAAAATGGGTTGCATTGAGATATGTCAAGTAACCAGCATTTACTGAATGGTATTTAAAATAATGCAAAGTGGTTTTAAAAGCTTATGAGTTTCTTCGCCTGCCACATTTTGCACATAACAGCACAATTGACAGATTGATGGTATTGAATATTTAATTCCTTTAGATGTTTAATTTTAATTTATTTCTCAGTTTGTTGTTTCCTCAACACATCGATTGATTAATGAATAGACAATCTATTGATTGAACCTTGATTGAGATCTCATCTATTTAATAATTAGTTCTTATATGGTTAGTTAAAAAAATTAAAGTTTCTAAAATATCTGAAATCTCTAATTTTGTAGTTAAAAGACAAAAATCAAATCAAATTACATAAACATACAAAAAACATAGTTTATTATCAAATTAAGCTTATTTTATTTTGAGAACAGATCCATCCATCCATCCATCCATTCATCCATCCATCCATCCATCCATCCATCCATCCATCCATCTATCTATCTATCATCTAGCACAGTGTTTCTCAACCTTGGCAACTTGAAGATGTCCGGACTTCAACTCCCAGAATTCCCCAGCCAGCATTTGCTGGCTGGGGAATTCTGGGAGTTGAAGTCCGGACATCTTCAAGTTGCCAAGGTTGAGAAACACTGATCTAGCACCTATCTATCTGGGGCTGGAGACTAAAACATATAGTGAATGATTTCAGGAACTGGGCATGGCTAGTCTATTATCTCTAGATTAATCCCATGAGAATTAGCATAAAAATACAAAGGAAGAGGAGCAGGAATGGGGGAAATCTGTTCAGTTTTTTTTTTCATTAGCAGCACAAACTAAAAAACAACAACAATCATTTCACATTTTGAACATCTCACATTCCTTAAAAACTTAGTATTAACTTTCATTGGAACACAGCACTCCTACTATAATCATTGGAAAACCTGACCTATAAAAGGTTCTCAGCCATATTGCAAAACAGTAAGAACGAAAGACCCCCCCCCCTGCCATATCCCAACCAACTCTTCAACCATATTTCTTAAAAGACAAGGATAAGAACAATATAATTAAAGGGAGTCCCTGCTGACATGGAACTGGCATATTCTTCCTGGAAGACTGTTCTTCAGAAGAAGATTTGAAGCTCCCTGAGAAGCAGTTTCCTCTTAGGAGCCAGATGGTTCCTTAATAACAAGTTAACTCCTGCTCAGTTCAAGGGAGTACGAGCATCAGCGTGCATAAGCCTAGTGCTGTCAACTGTATGTACCCATCTGAAAAACTTAAGGTTACCTGATTTTGATTGTGAAAATCCAGGTGATTGATTACTAGATGTCAACAAAGAGATTACTGAGTTTTCTATCTTTGTTTCTGGTCAAACAGATTTTTGCAACTCAGGTCTAAGATTTGTCATGAGATGAAGACTTATCATAAATTCTCCTTCCATCTGGGATCAGACTTGGGTAAGAATCTGAGAAAACATAGCATCTGGATATTGTAGGAAGCCTGTTGCTCAACATCTGTGGAACTTTTCTAGCTCTTTATTCTGTTGCATTAATGCATCAACCAGTACCAAAACTCAAATATTAAATGTGCTATGTACACTGGCTCATTGAGCAGTATTAGGTAAGTTATCAATGTTAAGCTTAAATATATCTGAAGATAGCCAATTGAAACAACCCATCTCTCTCTCTCTCTCTCTCTCTCTCTCCCTCCCTCCCTCCCTCCCTCCCTCCCTCCCTCTCTCTCTCTCTCTCTCTCTCTCTCTCTCTCTCTCTCTCTCGTGTGTGTGTGTGTGTGTGTGTGTGTGTGTTTAAAGCTATCATCAGTTCTTAAAAGAAAAGAGATGAGGCAAGAGAAACCCAAGAAAGATAACACTTTTTTTCTGGCCAATCTACTGTGGCTAGGATCACGGTGCTGCTGATAAATCCTTCCATTTCCCTTCCTTCACTCCCAACTTCAAGATAAGAAGGAGTATCTAGGGACATATGCTACAGGGAGTAAATCAATTACCTTAATGGCATCAACAGCACACAGGCACACATTACATTTCTCTTTCCTGATTAGTGGAAATCTAGAATCAAACCTGCAGAATGGGTATTCAGATTTAAGACTTGAAATATGTTTTACACAAGCTGCAGCTATTAACCAATTAACACATAAGACCAATGACTTAATGAATTCATTCCCAAATACCTTGCAGATTTTAACATCTGATTTGAAAAAGAATAACCAGTAATAATGGGAAGAGGAAGAACTCTACAATTTTAATAGCTTATGTGTTGATGTACCATACTGGAATATTTATTTTAAAAATACATTGACCTTGTGTTGTCTAAGCAGTTTTTCTTTTTATAAAGAAACATATTTTTCAACTTATTATAAACTTCCAAATTTGGAGGCTTTCAATGAGTTGTATAATAATTTTCACTATTTAGCCGTGTTTACTGAACCTCATAGAAGCTTTCCCCTCCCCCACCATTCAGCCTTGTCTGTTTCTTGGAAACTGCCTGGGCAAATACTTTCAGGTTTTTTGGCAAGGTTTTAGAAATGGCTTGCCATTGCCTGCTTCTTGGGGCTGAGAGAACAACTGGCTACCTAACTTGCTTTGTGCCTCTGGCTGGACTGGAATGCAAACTCTTCCTATTTCTAGCCGTTAATCATCACCTCAAACTGGCTCTCATGGAAGCTGTAGACCCAGAGGTGGTATTCATCCAGTTCTGACAGGTTCCGGAGAACCGGTAACAGAAATTTTGAGTAGTTTGGAGAACTGGCAAATAGGCTGGCCCCGCCCCTGCTGCCTCCCAGCTGATCATCTTTTGTTGCCCTGAACAGGAGAACGGAGCTGGAAAGCAGGTTAGTGGGGTGGGGAGGGAATGGGGATTGTGTAGTAATCTTCCCCTAGGAGTGGGGAAGAAATGGGGATTTTGCAGTATCCTTCCCCTGCCATGCCCACAAAGCCACACCCACAGAACCAGTAGTGTTGTGGCCCAGCAGGAGCTGTTGGAGCTGCCACCAGACTCCGACAGCGAGGGACCCTATGAGTCGGCCCTGGAGGATGTGGAGGACCCTGGACAGGGTTCCGACTCCGAGCAGGGCGCAGAGAGACTGGTTGGCCACCAGGTGGCACCTGAGCCTTGGACCAGTGGGGAGGAGACAAGGGAGAGTGATCCAGAAACCAGCAGTGAGTTGTTCCTGGATGCACGCCATCGAAGAGCTACTCGGCATCACGAACAATTACGCAATTACAGGAGGTAATTGCACTCAGCTGGTGGTCATTAGGCTCCCCTCCAGACTATAAAAAGACTGCTTGTGACACGCCCCTCTTGCAGAAGTCAACGCATTGATTAAAGAGAACATAACTAACTTGGCAGGCTGGATTGCTGCCAAGGTTTGTCTGAATTGCTGCCAAGGTTTGTTGGACTTGCTGCCAAGGTCCTTATCTGTTTGTTTGCTTGGCTTTCAGCCACCGAAATTCTGGTCTTGTTATTAAAGGATATTCTAATTAAGCTTGTCTCGACTTTCATTACTGGATGGAGGAGTGGGTCAGAACAGGTAGTAAAAAAATTGGAATCCCACCACTGTATAGACCATTACATAAGGACCCAACGTATTAGCACTAGGCAAAGAATTTTGAATAAGTGCTTTGTGAATAATCTAGCACAGTGAGCTTCTTTCAAACCATTAAAACAGCCACATCTTTGGTCACCTACATACCCAAGATGCATATTCAGACATTACTTCCGCTGGGACCCACCAGCTAAGCAAAGTGACTATCTATGCACACAGATGTGCTGGCTATCAGGGACAATATTTGAAGCAGCTATGCAAGTAAATGATGTCACTGTTTTAGTATCCTGTTTCCCCCAAAATAAGACCTTCTTGGATAATAAGCCCAATCAGGCTTTTGAGTGCATGCACTAAAATAAGCCCTCCCTGAAAATATTGCAACACAGCAGCAGCCAAGAGGTGATCACACTCACTGCCTCCTGCACCTCAAAAATAATAAGACCTCCCCAAAAATAAGGCCAAGTGCTTATTTCAGGGGTCAAAAAAATAAGACCCTGTCTCATTTTCATGGAAACACGGTACTTGGACCTTTGAGTACTGGTTCTTGCTGAGACATTTTGTGGAGCATTCCTTTCCGTCTTTCTTTCTATAATTTCTGAATCTGCTGTGAAGTTGCTAGAATTTGTTTGTGTAAGTCATTTTCATAGCCACCTTTGTTGTCATAATATTGCAAATCACCCAGAGGATTTAGCTTCTGCGGTTCTATAAATACAAAAAATGAATAAATAATAAAATAAGATAACAACAGTAGATGACAGTTATTGAAAGTATTAGCAGTGGAATTAGCCTTTCTCCAGAATTTGTAGTTAGCAGTGGGTGTTTGATTATTATAATGATACAAGGATGAAGTATGTTCCTTTTTATTTCTTTTGTCTTTACAGCAACCTTGTTATTTGTTTTGGAAATGTGTATACTTTTTCTGGAACTTTGGTTGTTGCTCGCAATGCTAAGATTATTTAGGATGAAAAGCAACTTATCCCCAACTTATGCTTGTTGTTTCTCCCTGTCCCACCAGATTTAGCAGGAGGAAATGACCTGGGTGTCTTCCATCAAACAATGTCATCTTGTTTTACATTGCACTCATGCCTTCTCTACTTCTTGCATGCCCTATGAAATAGCATCCCCTCAAAAATAGCTAGCAAACTGTTAGCCTTTTTGTAAGTGAAGACTGCTCCCCAAGTATCTGGGTCAGGCAAGGAGTTCTCCTGGTGATGGAGCTCTTTGCTGAGAGTTATTGTTACAATAATTATTGTTCTTACAATAGTTATTCTAATGATGGACGCTGTGGCTCAGTTGCTAAGACACTGAGCTTGTTGATCAGAAAGGTCAGTAGTTTGAATCCTTAGTGCTGGGTAATGGAGTGAGCTCCCATTACTTG
The DNA here is from genome assembly GCF_051295495.1 of Thamnophis sirtalis. Classification (NCBI taxonomy): domain Eukaryota; kingdom Metazoa; phylum Chordata; class Lepidosauria; order Squamata; family Natricidae; genus Thamnophis; species Thamnophis sirtalis. The sequence goes on along the minus strand of NW_028261382.1, from coordinate 127,145,892 downwards.
TCCCAGCTTCTGCCTAGCAGTTCGAAAGCACATAGAAAATGCAATTAGAAAAATAGGAACCACCTTTGGTGGGAAGGTAACAGCGTTCGATGCACCTTTGGCATTTAGTCATGCAGGTCACATGATCATGGAGATGTCTTCGGACAGCGCTGACTCTTTGGCTTTGAAACGGAGATGAGCACCCCCCCCCTAGAGTCGAGAATGACTAGCATATAGTGCGAGGGGAACCTTTACCTTTTATTGTTCTAACTGAGAGTCATGGGTTTACATTATTATGATGGTTTTAATCTTTGTATGGCAGTCAGAGTCCATGTTGTAATGAATGGCTCCATAAATGGTTTAAATAAATATTAAATTCTAGTAGAATTCATAAATATAGCATTAAGTACAACAATTAACACTTCTAGGCACACCTTATAAGATATCCTGAGAATTTCCAGGGCTCAACTTCCTAAAAGCATTACTTTAAGTTTTAGATATACAGAGACAAAAGAGCAGGCTGAAAATTATCATCTCTTCTAGGTGTGGTGTGCATTTTCTCCCAGCCAGTGAAAGCCAAGTAAAGTTATATCTAAGCAGTGAGGTGTGAGAAAGAATATTATTTCGTGATGACTCTGTGTAAACTCACCCAACACTGGATGAAAGAACTTTCATTTGGGGGGGGGGGAGAGAAATGGAAAAATCTCATCATTGCTTATTCTTTGAGTGGCATTTTTTTTACACACTCAAATTACAACTAAGCCCAAGATGGCTAAGCGAGATGCTCCAACTCCTAATTTTGATCAACAGCAAAACATTTGCTCTGGAATCTAGAGATTTCAATCCCAGCTGGAACAGCAACCTTTCCCCTATAATTAATTTTTGTGTGCTGCAGTCCATTAGAGAAGAGAGTGACAGGCTCTAGATGCAGATTACCGGCTCGTGTATAGCCCAGAGGAACATTATGGTCTTAATTAAAGGTGGCGCAATATGTCACTGGTGGTGATGATTTCAGCATTTTCAATACAGTTGGCACCTCACCACCTTAAGAGAATTCCAGTAGCAGGCAATTGAATAATTGAAAAGCAGATCATGTTCTTGTGAGTTTTTCAGGACTGCTATTGGGAATACTTGATAATTTATGACGGCTTACACCACCAAATTAATTACATTTTCCTTATCCCACATGTCTATTTTTTAAAAAAATCTAGGCTGGTTTGAATTTAAAGTAACAATGTTGTACTATGCCGTCAAACCAGGCAGCGGCTTGGTAATAATGCCAACAAATTTACTCATTGTTCCTCCAAAGTGTCATTTATCTTCACATCACCATGCCTCGTGGTGATATCAATACTCATTTTGGGGGGATATTTCTGAAGTTTGGCATACCTAGTTTTATGAGAAAATTATCTGGATGGGCCTTTTGTTTCAGAAATTGGTGAGGATCCATTTCAATGTTACTGTCAACAGGACTTTTTGCCCTTTTGAGAAACAGGGCTTGAGAACAGCCTTGAGAAATTGGCTTATTTCTCCAACTCATTATAGTAATGGATAGAAAATATCTCAAGACATCTAGTCTTCTGCGGGTCTTCCTCCAATGTATGTGAAGCTGTCAGTACCCCCAAACCAAGAAAGATGTGTTGAGATCTTTTAAGCAGTGTCCTTTACTATTCCTTACCCATAATCACAAATCTTATCAAATTAAAACAAACTTCTTACAGCATTGAATATATATCCTGGGAGCTTCTAGGAAGGAGCTGTCTTAACTCTCTTTCTCCCACGCAACCTGTCAAAACTGTGCTGCTTCTTGCTCCTCTGTACTCCCTCCCTCCTGGGAATCCAGACAAAATTCCATCACACAAGGCAAAAGTTACAGGGGTGGGATTCAGCTGGTTCGGACTGGTTTGGGCAAACCTGTAGCTCCAATGATTATCTGGGGAGCAAACTGGTTCCCTCCGATGATCAGGTTGGCCCACCCACCCCTGTGCTTTACTTACCTATATCCTCTCAGCTGATTCACGCAGTAGAGTGGATTGATGCATGTCAGATGTGTTACTCCCCAGAAGTAATGTGGAAGGTGATTTTTGTTAAAACTGCTGATGCACACAGAGCTTGCATCAGGCGTGCGAGCACGCAAAGCACACAATCACCAAACTGGTTGTGAAACCGGCAGGACCCCACCACTGCAAAAGTATATATAAGGAATTTTGTTCAGAAGTCCAGCTCCAAAGCACTCTACAAGAGTTGTAAACTGATTTGGCTGTTTACAAATTGTAGAAGTCAAGATCTTCATTTGAATGTTCAGTGTGAGAAGATCTGCAGACAACTCACACAACAGCTGCAGCCATTCTGAAAGCGGTCCTTGCGACTCAAAAACATGCTAAACATAGGAAGATGTGTTTGATTTTAATACTGTGAATAGATACAATGACTTGTGTGAACTATGCTCAGGTTGGAGAATGACAAATGGAGTGAAAATAAATTGGTCTCTCTATAGTCCACTTGAAGTTGTAGGACAGTCAGAACACGTTTTAAAAAAATGAATTATGTTTATGATTTAGCACAAACCTGCTGTAGTCAGAAGATTAACTCATTTCTTTCTCTAACTCAGTGTTTTTCAAACTTGGCAACCTTAAGATACGTGGACCAGATCCCAGAATTCTCCAGCCAAAACGATTATCTGCACAACTTAAAGTTGCCAAGTTTGAAAAACATTGTTCTAACTCTACCAAGATTGTATGTCTTCCCATTCTGAATCCAGAAGAAAGAAATATTTGCAAGATGAGAGCAACCAGAACAAAACAGAGACTTTTGCTTCAGAAGATCTTTTAAGGGAATGATATTGTACTTCAACAGTACAATATCACTTAATTTAAAGGGATAAGAAACCTGACAAAAAACAGAATAATAGAAGTCTTTCAAGGTTTATTTGCAAATGTATGTTTTAACATGTAAATATATCTCTGACTGAATATATGAACATTAAAACAGGAAAGCAATGTAATAATAGTGATAATTAATAAATTAGTTTATTAGAATCACAAGCTTTATCATTTATATTTCCCTTCTTCTGATTCATTGGAGAGGATACAAACTTCTACTTCAAAAGAAGAAGTTTCCATATTTTATTACCATAATAGTTTTAGCAATCTTTCAACAAAATCAATAGCTGTTGCTTTGAGGAATACCCATTTTTCTTGCTTAATCATAATTTGGAAAATGCATTGCAAAGCAAAATGTTATTGTTCGGTATCTATTTGCAGATAAGTATGAAGAAATCAAGGCAGGGCAACGGAAGAGCATTGCAGTCTCTCCTGGCACAAAACTAGTTTAAACTACCCATGTATTTAAAAAAAAGAAACCATTTTGGCATTTACACTCTTTTGTGTTTTTGTGGAAAAAGAAAAGTTAAGATATATTTAAGCCTTTATAGGCGGAGAGTAAAAAAGGCAATGTTTCACCATGTGAGAAATTTTTCCAGTTTGCTGGTATCCTATCACACTATTAGTTCCCATAGATCATGTTTTTATTTTCTGTAAACAATAGATTCAAAAATATGAAAGTTATGATATTAAATACAGATTTCCATATTGGCAATAAAATTGAACATACCAGTTCAGGGTCTGGGTTTTTTCTTTCTTTCTTTTATTTTTTGAGTAACATGATATTACTGGTAAAGTTCTCTGCTTTAAATCTCATTTCTACCATAAACCTAGGGTCAAATTACATTATATTTATGTACATATTTTAGGTTCGCAAATGTTAACAAATGTTTGTCATAAATAACAAACATCTGGAGCTGTTTTCCAAATTGGCATGATTTTGTGGGGTGTAGTTATTTGTTTCTTTTCTGTTCTGATTTCCTGAGGAAAAATCCCCTCCTCAATGCTATTTGCTTCTAACTATACTATTTGTGGGTTTAAGGAATAAAGTAACATGTAGTTCAGCCAGGGTGCTCTCCAGATAAGTGGCCTTCAATTCTTACAATAATTAGCAATAGCAATGCTGGGTAAGGAATTCTGTGAGGAGAAGCTTCAGATCTGGAGGCTATCTACGATGGGAAAAACTGAAGTTGCCAGCAGATTTTATGATATTATTGCTCTTAAACTTCGGCTCTTATATACTATTGGATACCATAGTAAGACAAAGCTATTATGAAGGATTTCCTGGACAAAAAAATCTATGTGGTCACTGTGAGTCGACATCAACTCGATGGCACATAATTTATGACAAATTGTCTGAATGGTTATTTTATTACATTATTTGATGTGCTGTGAAAATCCACAGAACAATATCTGCATTCTTTAAATTGATATTGTATATATATGTTCTTAGCATCCTGCATTGAACAAGTAGACTGCTTCATGTTTTCAGCCCATAATTAATTGGTAAGATATAAAAGAGATAATCTTTTAATAGATATTCTTTCTTAGAGATATTTAGGATATTTAAGTATGTGGTGGGTTTCAAATTTTTTTAGAACTTCTTCTGTAGGTGTGGCCTGCTTTGTGGGAGTGGCTTGCTGGTCATGTGACTGGGTAGAGTGGCTTGCTAGCCATGTGACTGAGTGGGAGTGACTTGGCAGTCATGTGACTGGGTGGGCATGGCCAACTTGTAAAATGTGGTGAAACTCACTTAACAACGCTCTTGCTTAGCAACCAAAATGTTGGCTCAGAAAGTCTGGCATTTAAAGCACACAAGTCTTAAAGTTGTCAAATTACAAGACCGTTGCACCCCTAACCCTTTAGAAAAAAAAACCCCAGGGGTGTTCATACTTAACAGCTGTAAGATTTGTGGACTTCAACTCCCAGAATTCCTCCTCCAGTCATGTTGGCTCAGGAACTCTGGCATTTAGGTGTGCAAGTCTTAAAGCTGTCAAGTTACAAGACTGCTAACCCTTTAGAAAAAAAAACACCCAGGGATGTTCAAACTTGACAGCTTTAAGACTTTAAGGCTTAGATAGGACTCTTGGAGCCGGGCGGGGCAATTGGTGAGCCAGCCAATCAGTGAGCGGCGGGCGGGACAAGCATGGCGCGAAGGGCGCGTGGAGGGAGCTGGAACCGGTTCTAAACGGCATGGTATATTTGTGGAACCTCTTCTATAGAAGAGGTTAGAACTGGCAGAAACCCACCTCTGTCTCTGTATCTCCTTAATGATTATGAAAACAATACCACATATAAAACCTTCTGCTATTGAACATTTCTTCCAAATAAATCCAGTTCCGATGCTTCCTACAGATAGGGAATTTAGTCTGAAAACTGACAATTTATAAATCACCCCACTTTATTTAACAATGAGACAGAACATCTGCAATCCATATTTATTTCACATTAATAATCGTAAGGGTGCTGCTGTATTAATTGCTGGTGGCATATGTACTTAATCTTGCTGAAAAAAACCCCGCTCATGCAGTCAAAGAGAGCATTTATCTTAGATCCAGGAAATATTCCAGGAGTGAAGCTTTTTGAATGGGAGACAGTACACAAAAGCTAGTTTGGTTGTTCAAAGATTGTTTGTAATAATCTTTATAAATGCACACTGCTGCATTAAATACAATTGTGCTTAATGTTCTGATTTTTAAAACATATTCAATGAATAACCATAGCATGTTTGTATTTTATACGTTTGTATTTAATGCTTGTATTTATATTTTGCAGAAGAAAACAAGTTGTTCACTAAAGAGTAGAATAAGGTATTTGTGTGTGACACTTACAACAATAAGACTGTTTAGATCAAAGATTTGTAAATTGCAGTTCCCACACAGTTTTGGGAAAGGCCACAGAAGCAAGCTGTAGAGAAAGTTCCCATCAAATGTAACAGAAGGAGAAATTATTAGAAACATCAATCGTATTTAATTTAATGCTAAATTTAGTTTGCTTGTTAAGCTAATTAAATTTCCATTGGAATCAAAGTTAGTTTTTGTGTTTGCCCCACCCAGATTTTACCATTTCGCTCTTGGGATACCCCTCAAAGGGACTTCTCCGTCTTCCCAAAGTTGTGTGCCCTAGGCTTCAAAGGACTTCCAAGATGTTTAATTAGTTTAATAGCAGGTGATCTAAGTAACCGAATAACTTGCAATTTAATGCAGAATAAACAATTTTAATGAAATTTGCAGAGTGATTTGGTGCGTGGGTGGGCTGCAGAAAATTAGAGCTCAGTTTATTGCTACTTTTCTTTTCCCCATATGGAAAACACCAGGAGGGGGAGGAGAGAAGAAGTTGAATGACTGATAGTTCTAATCAGTGGGAACTGTTAACCAGAGGCTCTCTAATTACTGTGTTTTAAGGGGAGGGATGTGGGTTTTGTATAATGCTTTGCTCCACAGTCATTTTACTTCAACTGTGCAGGAACATTTGAGGAGTTTCCTGTAGTGAGTGAATGAGTATCTATCTATCTATCTATCTATCTATCTATCTATCTATCTATCTATCTATCTATCTATCTATCTATCTATCTATCTATCTATCATCTACCTACCTACCTACCTACCTACCTACCTACCTACCTACCTACCTTCTATATTGTGTGCCAAAATTGCACGTGTGTGCCCACACCCATAATATAATGCGCTCCACCACTCTGCGCATGCACACACAATTGTCCCCATATATGCACATGCCCCCCATGCTCCCCCCATGCATGTGTGAGACCCCTTCGTGTCTTGCTTTGGGCCTAGCAGGCCTCCCTGATGCTTCCTGAAACCAAAAATGGGAAACGGGTGGTGGCGCGCCACACCCCCGTGCTCCTTCGCACCTACCCACATATGCACGCATGACTCCCCCACCCCCCCTGCAGTTGTGTGTGTCTCCCATATGTGGATCAGAGACCTGAAAATCAGCTGGCTGGAGGGAGGCACATGCGCGGTGGAGCTGAGCTGGGTGACAGCTCACATGCCCGCAGAGAGAGCTTCACGTGCCATATGTGGCAGCATGCCATAGATTCACCATTACCTCAGAGCAGTTATTACCAAGCAAATGTAGGTGAACAAGTTGGCATTTGCATTTATCTCAAGATGCATGAGTCTAAATTATTCCACCTGGAAAAAATGGCCCTGAATGTATCCAGATATAATAGTATGGGGGAACAACCTTGGGAGACAGGGAAGAACCATGCACAGGTGAATAGTCAGATAAGAGGCGGATTAGCCCAAAGAAGGAATGTGAGCCTAGCAAACATCTCAGAAGGTATCCCCTTCCCTAGTTTTTTTTTTGCTGCAAAGCAGAGGTGTTATTCAGCAGGTTCTGACCAGTTCTGGAGAACTGGTTGTGGAAATTTTGAGAAGTTTGGAGAACCGGTAAATGCCACCTCTGACTGTCCTCCCCCCTACCATTTATTCTCTGCCTCCTGAGTCCCAGCTGATCAGGAGGAAATGGGGATTTTGCAGTAACTTTCCCCTGGAGTGGGAGGAAATGGAAATTTTACAGTATCCTTCTCCTGACATGCCCACCAACCCATGCCCATCAAGCCACATCCGCTGAACTGGTAATAATTTTTTTTTTAATCCCACCACAAAGGTGACAGGGCAGGAATGTAGTTTCAGATTTGCAAGATTATGTTAATGTAACCTTACAATAAAATAGAATTAGTCCATTTGGTTGTGCTTCTGGTCTGGACTGTCTGGCTAGGCTGATATCAAGTATGAAGCCATGACACACGGCTATGGTCATTTTCATTCATTTTAAGTCCACTGTTACATTCTGAACTAATTGCATTTTGCAATGGTCTTTGAAGGTAAACTCAGATAGAACGCAGTGCTATAGTCCAGCCACACAGTAATAAGACATGACTTCCCTGGCTGTGAAGGAATGTTTACAATCTGTTGTACAAGGGACACCTCAGCTCTGGGATGGGGGAAGGATGAGACAGACCAAAAGCTCCTTAATTATGCTGAGTATGAGTTAATGGGGAGAATTGCTTTGAGAGCATTTCAAGCAGAGGTGGTATTCAGCAGGTTCTGACCAGTTCTGGAGAACCGGTAGCAGAAATTTTGAGTAGTTCAGATAACCGGTAAATATCACCTCCGACTGGCCCCGCCCCAATCTATTCTCTGCGGAGTCCCACCTGATTGGGAGGAAGTGGGGATTTTGCAGTAACCTTCCCTTGCCACGCCCACCAACCCATGCGATGCCCAGCAAGCCACGCCCACAGAATCAGTAGTAAATTTTTTTGAATGCCACCACTGATTTCAAGGTTATGTTACAGTATCCCTCTAGCAATAAGGATCTTTGCCGAAATCTAAGTAGTCCTTGTTTCCTTATTTCCAACTGACCTTCATGCATGGCTGGAGTAATATTGGGATGGGCAGACCATATTTTAAAGGGAAAGAGCAGCATTCAGTGATTGCTATGCTTGAACAAGGCTACTGTCTAGGAACTGCAATAATTCAAATAGTCACTAAATGACAAAAAATATATGTGTGTTTTTGCAACAATCCTTCAGTAATGCATAATCCGATGCTTGAAGCTGCTCCTCTCTCTACCAGCCACTTTCTGTCTGTCATTTTTATGATGGGCTGAATTGGAGGTAACTGAGCTTTATGATCACTGTTTTCCTCCATTGCCAACAATAGATACAAGCATGAGCTTCTGTTGGAACAGCTCTCGTAATATCCCACAGCTGCTACACAGATGGCCTCCCAAAGAGATGCTTGTTGAAAATAGGGAATGTCATTCAATAGCAGGGTCTCAACTGAAGAATGAAACCTCACAGATATCTAAGATACCATCCCCTGCGATCCAGCCTACTGTCTGGCCTCTGAAGACAGTTGGTTGCCACGGGAGTCCTATTTTATTGTGAGCCTTCTTCCCGACCTCTAATTCTACTTTTCAGTTTAGCATCTAGAATGGCTCAAATATGTGGGCCATGTTGGCTGTATTGGTTGAGTCTCCACACTCATTGTCTTGAACAATCTTTCCTGGAAACTGTGGAAGCAAGGCATGACCTTTGAGCAGTGGTGACAGAAGTCCACCTCTTGAGGAACAGAGTTAAAGTATGTCCAGAGAATCTTCAGAAAATTAACTAAATTGTAATCACATAGAGGGCTGCTTAACAATGGTAATTGGGATCCATTCTGTTAGCCCATGACATGATGTTGAAGTGTGACATTGCAGATCAGTGCTGACTTATGACGACAGTTCTGGCAGTCCCAATGGCTATTGTTAGGCAAATCTCATGCAATTAGAGAATCCTGCAACCACATGATTGCGTTGTGCAATTTCTACTGGTTTAACAGAATACAGAATAACAGAGTTGGAAAGGATCTTGTAGGTTTTCTAGTCCACCTTCCTGCTCAAGCAGGAGGCTCAGACCAATTTCTTTTTAAAAATCTCAGTAATGGAGCACCCACAACTTCTGAAAGCAAGTTATTCCACTGATTGTTCTAACTGTCAAGATATGTCTCCATATTTCTAGGTTGGATCTCTCCTTGATTAGTTTCCATCCATTGATTCTTGGGGTTGGACTAGAAGGACTCCAAGGTCCCTTCCAATTCTATTATTCTATGTATTATGATACTCCTTGTCAGAGTCTCCCTGTCAGATTCTCACAAGGAAACTCAATGGCAAAGCCAGCAGAAAGTTGGAAGTCGGTCCTGCTCTCACTGCTTTTTTGTCCACCCTTGGTCATCCTGTTTTTCTATTTAAGTGAGAAAATATCTCTGAAACAATGACCCAAAAGGGCATGGGTTTTCTAGTTGATATTTAATGTTAGTCAATATCTTATTGTTTCATATGTGTAGTTGTAGTTGACTCAATTTACAATTCAGTTGTCCCTATTATTTCTTCCTAATATTATCATAAATCAAAATGCTGAAGACGTGTCCACTGGTGCTGTCTCTTGCATTTAGCATAGAGAATAATTATTGCGAGCTCCTCTGGGTAAGTACGCAACTCAGTTCAACTTTCAATGGTGTGAAGGTCACAAGCTCAAAATCATGCTGCATAATTGCACTCAAGTGGCAGCCACAGTGGAGGAAAAGCCAAGGACAAAGTAGCTGGGGTCACCTTATGTGTAAAAGAAACATTTCAATAGGGCCAGAGTTCAGGTAGCTGATGCTGACCTGTGAACAAACAATAAGAGCGATGCTTCTAGATATGGAACAATGTCTCATTTTAATTGCCCTTAATAGGAATACAAAGGCAGGCAAGCATTTTAACATTGAGCTTTTAATCACGCCTTTCCACTAAAATGTGCACTGACTTCCATTTTTTAAACTAAAAGAATGTATAGTATTTTGTATTTGTGGATATTTTAGATTTAAGACAGAAGAGCAAACATTGTGGTTTCTTTTCCAGCTGCTACAAGTCTACTCAGGGGAAAAAAGGAAGAAGACATGGGGCTTGTCTAAGAATTTTGCTGCTCCGGGGGAATGACAAAATGGTGCTTGTCATGCAGGGGTGGGTTCCTGCCAGTTCTAACCTCTTCTATAGAAGAGGTTCCACAAATCTACAGTCCTGTTTAGAACCGGTTCCAGCTCCCTCCCCCGCCACCCGTCCGCACATAATCAAGATGAAGAGCGAGAGGAGTAATTCTGGGAGTTGAAGTCCACAAGTCTTAAAGCTGTCAAGTTTGAATACCCTTGGGTTTTTTTTCCTAAAGGTTAGGAGTGCAAGGGTCTTGTAACTTGACAGCTTTAAGACTAGCGTGCTTCAAATGCCAGAGTTTCTGAGGCAACATTTCGGTTGCTAAGCAAAAGTGTTGTTAAGTGAGTTTTTAAGCGAGTGATGTCGGCCTGGGCGAACCAGCAGTAATGCTGGCTAGAACCCACCCCTGAACCTTTACCTTAAGGCTTAAACAATCAATATAGATTTAAATCATTAACATCAATTTATTTTACCAAAAAGTCTATAGTAATTCAGAAAGGAGGCCTGTGTTTGAATCAGGCATAGGGTGAATTCTCTTCTATGTGAATTCTCAATACAAAGTGTACCTAGGACATCTTTTAAAGATAACATATAGGCACAAAAATGTGTATATTTCCTGCCTATAGCTAAAAATAGCTAACAGGGAAAGATAATTTGCATCAAAGATGAGAAAAAGAGTTCTTCGAATGTCTCTTTTTCCATGGAAAAGTGATGGATTCTTGTATCTGTATAGATAGACTCTGAACCTTGATGGAATTCCATAAAGACTCTGAAAAGATTGTTTTGTCACTAACCAACTACTGATTTGCATTCTGTTGAATTTAAACAAATGTGTACTCAGTTTTACACTGAGGAAGCTCCAGATAGTCTTTGGATAATTGAATATCTCTGAATATGGTAGCTACCGTATTTTTTGGCGTATAAGACGCATCTCCCCCCCCCCAAAGAAGGTGAAAATCTGGGTGCATCTTATATACCGAATATAGCATTTTGACCTCCTGAATCGCCACCCCCTTCACAAAAATGGATGTGTAGAGGGTTTGGGAGGCCTGCAAAGTGCTCCTGGGGGCTGGGGAGGGCAAAAACAAGCAAAAAATGGGCCATTTTTTTGCTTGTTTTTGCCCCCCCCCAACTTGCAGGAGCACTCTACAAGCCTCCCAAAGGCCATGCATGTCCATTTTTTGCCCGTTTTTGTCCCCTCAGTCCCCAGGAGCACTTTTCAGGGCTCTCAAACTCTCTGCCTACTCTGTTTTTCACAAAAAATGAGCTGTGCAAAGGGTTTGGGAGGTCTGCAGAGTGCAATTTTTTTTTAATTACCTCTTCAAAATCTTGGTGTGTCTTATACTCCAAAAATACAGTATATTTGACACTCGACGGTATTTGAAATCTTGCAACTGAAACTAATAAGTCATAGCAATAGCAAGTGTATATATATATATATATATATATATATATATATATATATATATATATATATATATATATATATATATATATATATATATATATATATATATATATATATATATACATACATACATACATACATACATACATACATACATACAGCTTCATAGTGCTTTACAGCACCCTCTAAGTGGTTTAAAAATCAGTATATTGCCCTCGACAATCTGGGTCCTAAAAAATAAAAAAACTTTTATATATTAAAAAAAACCAACCTAGATCCTCATTTTACCAACTTCAGAAAGATGGAAGGCTAAGTCAACTTTCAGCCAATCAGGATTTGAACTCCTGGCAGAGGAAAGCAGAATTAGCCTGCAGTACTATCTTCTAACCACTGAACCACCACGGCTCTTGGGACATAATCTCTTCTAATTTATTAGAAGAGGACATTGTCTCTTCTAATTGATTAATTATTATTTTGTCAAGATCTTGTTTGGATAGTCATAGTCTAGCATTTCAGGCACATGTCTTTATGACAGTATAATTGTTTTAACTGTAATTTGTTCTAAATTTTTACCCTAAAATATACTAGGTTCTCTTGCAGCTGAACATGATTGATAAAGACCAATTCAGAGGTGTTATTTTGCAGAAAAATCTTTTTCTGATTTTGTTATTTACAAAAAGCATAAGCTTTTTATTTTTCTTTGTTTAAAAAAGATCCATGTTCGTTATGTCAGAGCACTTTTTATAAATAGGTTGAACTGAAGAAAGAGCTGAATGATTCAGAAATAGAGGGATGTTTATAAGGAAGTTGGTGTTGAATAGAGAAAGGAAGATACTGAATGAATTATGAGTGCTTATCTCAAACGTATGGTTAACTAACTATCACCAGGAATTTATAATACAATCCTCTCTTATTTTTTAATTAATCAAATTTTACACTTGGGATTCTGTAGCCATTTTCTTATCTTAGTCCCATCAGACTTTTTAAGTAGAGAAAAAGTCACATCTCCCTGTTCTGTTGATCCCAAGACATTGATCAGAAGACAAAACAAAAACAGAGTGATATGTTTCCCTGAAAATATTGTTTACACCCTTTGTCAGTTCTTTTTTTTTTAATTTCTTAGACACAATAAAAAGGGACTGCCATTTTTCTCCTTTAGAGTCCTTTAGAGACATAAAACTACTGCAACAATAGCTGCAAGAATCCAGAGTGATAGTAAATAAATTGTAGTTGAATTCAGTAGTTTTTAAATTAACAATAAGCTTGGTTTTATAATGCAAGGGACATGCACACAGGGTATCGATACATGCATAAAAAATGAGCATGCAGAGAAACATTACGTTGACCCTGGTGTATCAGTGAGCACATGACCATAAACACTGACAGGATAAGTTCCACCTCACACTGAGAAGATTCACATTCCACTGCTTGAGAACAGGGGTGGGCTGCTCCAGGTTCGCCTAGGTTCAGGAGAACCTGTAGGTAACGTTATGGCTGGTTTGGAGAACTTCTAAATCCCACCTCTGGCTGGCCCCACCCACCCCACCCTGCCCTTCCCAGGAGCCTCCATGCGGCCCGTTTTGGATGCAAGGTAAGTGCACGTAGTGTGGAGGCTCGGGGAGGGGGAAAAATGGGCCTCCTGGAAGTTCTGAAAGGCTGGAAGCTCCAGAGGGCCTCCAGAGCCTGGGGGAGACAACCCCCCCCCCCATGGTGTAGGAGGCTGACTAGGCCATGCCCACCATGGCCATACCCACCCAGTAACCGAACAAAGAACCCATTGCTGAAATTTTTGAAGCCCGTGCCTGTTTGAGAAATACTTTAAGGGCATCTCTGTTTCTGATCCTTATTGCTGCATTTAATTACAGGCAGTTCTTGAATTATGACTAGTCATTTAATGATCAAAGTTACAATGGTTTCCTCAAAAGGTACTTATGACCCAATTTTGAAGTTCTGACAACAGTCCTCCCCACCCCAGTCATATAATCACATGTTGGGAGCTTGGCAATCAGCCCATATTCATGGCCATTTCAATGTCCCACATGTGACTGCAATTTATGATACTTTTGCTGAAGATTGACTTTTACTTCCAGTTTTCAGCGCAATGGCCCATCGCAATTAATGGGCTTACTTAATGACCATGGTGTTAATGATCACTGCAAAAAAAGGTAGTAAAATTGGATCTGGCCTCATGATGACCTACTTTATGATCATCAGAGCCTACGACTGTAATATATACACTCTATTAAGGTCATAAGTCAAGGAGTACCTGGTACATCACAACTGCTCTCATGTCAATAGCTCACTCAGATGCAAGCACAATGCTTCTTTATGCATTGTTTGAGCACAGGAGAGAAAGAGAGAAAAAATGATTAGAGGTGAATAATGTTAGTATATTAACATGGTTAGACTGAGAATATGCATCAATGATTACAAAAGTTAACACCCCAAATATTCCTGCACTCTTTCTTCTTCCACAACAGCAGCAAAACACAAGAGGAGGAAATACGTAACAAAACAGCACGTTATACAATCCCTCATTTTGTGAAAGTTTAGAGAGGCAAAACATCCTGCGGTCAGTTGAAAGAGGCTTTCTGAAGGCATGGGGGAAAATAATAGCAAACATTGAGGAAAAGAGAATGACTTTCTGCAAAATTGATGCCTTATTTTCCAAAATTGAGGAAATTGAGTTCAATCTAATACAAGTATTTTCTACTGGGTTTTTTTTCTTGGGGGGGGGGGGGTAAACTTGCTTTTGACCATCTCATCTTTGACTCTCCTGCCTTTGAAGCTGAAGCTGCTTTCAGGTTCACTCCCATTGAAAGTCTCTTTGGAACCATGTTGGATGAGAAACATTGGGTGGTGTCATCTTTCACACTTTTTTGTGTGTGTTTTTTGGCAACTGTCTTCATGTGTGCTGGAACAATATTGACGAATGTATCTTGTCTTTTTATGAGACAAGATACATTGAGACCATATGCACCAAAGACAAATTCCTTGTGTGTCCAATCACATTTGGCCAATAAAGAATTCTATTCTATTCTATTCTATTCTATTCTGTTCTGTTCTGTTCTGTTCTGTTCTGTTCTGTTTTGTTCTGTTCTAAAGTTCATTCTTCAATCGGCTATACATTTCTTCCCCCCCCACTTTGTTTTATATTCTGCAATATAATCTTGTTTTATATTAATTATGGTGCACACTAAAACAATAACAAAAAAGCTATGTTGAAAGAAAAAGGCAGAGAGAAGACATGGGCTAATGGCTGAGTCTGATAAAGACCCTGAAAGCAGGTACTTGTACATCTTTAAGAAGCTACTCCTGCAGATATAATTCAGGAACATGATGTTTATGTGATTCCTTGCAATTTGGGTGACATCTGTCTCTGACTGTGATAGTTCCAAGTTGTCTTCAATTGTCTTGATTGATCTTCAATCAAGATTGTTCTATTCATCCAAGAATTTAATGCTTCCATCATATTTCTGATCTGGACTTGGGTATTTATTTTATCTGCAAATGTGCAGATACCTCAACTTTTACAATTTGCATTTAATGTGTGCTTTTTATAAGCTTGTTTTTATTTTAAAAAGAAGCCTTTGGATCAATGCATGATTATCACCTGGAATGTACTGAGAAGGGGCACTGTCCGATATTGAAGAGGTCTCTCTCACTGAAGGTTTAGGACTTCAAAACTTTGCAAACATCATAGTGGAAATGACCTTTCCTGAATTAGCTATATTTCTACCATTGTAAAATGCTGCTATAAATTAAATGATAAACACACAGACAGACAGATGAGAGAGAGATATTGTAGAGAGATGGTAGATAGGTAGAAGATAGATATAGATAGATAGATAGATAGATAGATAGATAGATAGATAGATAGATAGATATTGATAGACATACAGAAAGACAGACAGATCCTGGACTAATTGTTCTTAGCCCCAGATCATTAACAGCATTCTGTGATGTCATGCTGACCACATGACCATGGAAATGTCTTTGGACAGAATGTTGTGGCCTGCCAGCGGCCAGCAGAGCTGGCAGCAGATTCGGACAGTGAAGAGGTTGGAGAGGAACATGGAGCAATCCTGAAATGCACAGGAATTCCTTACCAGATCATTCTAAAACTTGTGCCCTGAAGCAAGAAATGTATCTAATTTAAAACATTTTCATATTGTGATACCTAAGAAAACCAGGTTGATAGAAATAGGTTGGTGCTACAAAACTGGCACATCATACTGTAAGGCAAAGACAAATCTTGAAAATTTGGCATTGTAAAAATTTGTACCTAGAAATTTGGTACTTATTGATGCTGATACCAACTGATACTTATTTAATGTGTCTATATTGTGAGCTGATGAAGCAACTCTGGCAAAGATCCTTTTTATGGGAGCAACCCATAGAAAAAAACCAGTTTTTGCTACAGTGAGAGGAAAAGCCACTGGTGTAATGTCTTATCCTAATTCTCCTTGCTTCCTTCTGTGTTAGATGCTAGGTGGTGGGAAGAGATGGGATAAAATTGGGATTGTAAGGCTGCTCTGATCATCTATAAATGATTAATGAACAAAAACTCAAGAGTTGGAAAGTATTCCAAACAATAACTTTTATCTAAATGTATTAGTATTTTATTTTTTCTTTCTCTTTTAATCTCTCACTGTCTCTTTGCTTCTGCTATTGATTTGCAAAACAATAATCCAATCAATTCTGTTTGAGTGCTTGCAAGTAAAATGAAATCTAAAGAAACCCAAAATCTATTT
The DNA here is from genome assembly GCF_051295495.1 of Thamnophis sirtalis. NCBI lineage: Eukaryota > Metazoa > Chordata > Lepidosauria > Squamata > Natricidae > Thamnophis > Thamnophis sirtalis. Next base: position 127,129,390 of record NW_028261382.1, on the reverse strand, counting down.
ATACCTGGCTTCTTCTCCATCCCCACTTCCCCTCAATTGTGTCTCATTCTCAGAGATTGCCTGGACAAGCTACTGTAGCTTTCTCGGCAAAGTTTTTCAGAAGTGGTTTGACATTGTCTTCTTCTTACAGCTGATCGGCCCAAGGTCCTTCAGCTGACTCTAAGGCAAGGCTATCAAACTTCCAGCCCATGGGCCGGATGCATCACATGCTGGCCACGCCCACACCTAGTTTAGTGAAAGGGGGGAAAGTCCCGATAGGTCACATGACGCTGTCAGGATGATGTAAGTTTGACACCCTTGCTCTAAGGCTTTATCTAAGGTGGGACTAAAGCCTGATGCTTTAACTACTACACCAAACAGATTCTATTCTCTGTTTATCTCTCCTCCACCTCTGTTTCTTCCACCCTCCCTCTCTCCTATCTATCATCTATCTAGCTAGTCTAATTAGGCTTATTTCATGCTCTTATTGATACATAATTTCTTAGCCATTGACTATTCTGTTGCCCAGTTGGTGTTAGTGATTATTTATAAATAATACTTTTGCCCCGTAGGTAAAACATGATTTCATGTTATTTTATTTTTTTAAAAGAAATCGGCTTTTTTTATATTAACAAAAGTTTTCTCTCTGCAATAGCCCAAACATAATAATTATTATTTTCCTGTTCACTTGTCAATTTGCCCTCCTGAGTATTTAAAAATCCTCTTTCTTCTAATCCAAACCCATTGTGACATCTTGGCAGTGAATGTAAGCTACTGTGAGCAGACTTGCGGTAATTGATACAATTACAGCAAATTTCAGTTTCTTGAGGTGTAGGGGGTTTAGCCAGGGTAACTAGAAAATTATCTCTCTCAATGGCTGTGGAAACCCCTCCCCATCATCTAATTGGAACAAAACAGGGCCGACTGGTATACATGTATTTTAATTTCAATGTTTTATTGTGTTTCCCCATTCTTTTGTTTGTGCATGACTCAGTGGTGGGTTCCTAACCTGTTTACTACTGGTTTGCTGACAGAGGACATTTTGTGCGCACACAAAAATTTTGATACGTGGATTAGAACATTTCTCCAGATTAGATCTGTTCTATGAAACATCTGCCTCTGTGACTCTCTTTGACTGGTCTATCAAAATACAGGCTTGTCATTGGGGAAAACATCTGGCTGTTGTTAGAAAGTGATCTAGTTGTGCTCCCTTTCATTGTAGTTTCTGCTTCTAATCAATTTTTATGTGCCTTGTGGGAATGGGATATTTGATAGACTTTAGTTCCTATCTATCCAGGGTGTTTGACTACAAATTGGCATGCATTTCCAGAATACACTTATATTTATATATTGATCAATTCCTATTTATAGGATTTGTTTGCCTGGTAGTGTCATCTCAAACAGATGACTTAAGATGGTGAAAAGAATTATTCCATTTTAAAAAGGAGAGTAGTACTGTGTAGTTATATAATAAGGGTAACATAAAAGTACTTTTAGTATCCACTTATTTTCATCAAGAACATACCTTGATTTCTCAAAGGGCATCTTCACTGACACTGGATACGGTGTGTGTGTAGAGAATATAGAAAAGGGTAGAAACAAAGGTACAAAGCAGGGCTCTACAGGATATGGTAAAGAAAAGTCAAGATGGCATCTACAACAGTGTAATCAAAGCTCAGCCCATTCTATATGTATTCATAATACTGTTATGGTTGCCATATTAGACTTTTGTGACCATACCCTGTGGACACCCCCATAGAGATGTAAAAATGTTCTTAATAACTTAATAATCCACATTGATATGTGGAAATAACTGGGTTCTTGTTCCACCAATATTTACATATTGATGGCATTTAACAAATAAATAAATCTATACAGCATAAAAGGTGGAAATACTTTTTAGTTCTGGAATTGGCATTACTAATATTTATTAGTACTAAAGGTAAAGGTTCCCTCACACATTTCTGCTAGTTGTTTCCGATTCTATGTGGCAGTGCTCATCTCTGTTCTTAAGCCAAAGAGCCATTGCTGTCCTAAGATGTCTCCGTGGCTATGTGGCTGGCATGACTAAATGCTGAAGGCAAACAGAACGCTGTTACCTTCCCACCAAAGATGGTTCCTATTTTTCTACTTGCATTTTACATGCTTTCGAACTGCTAGGTTGTCAGAAGCTGGGACAAGTCACAGGATCTCACTCCGTTATGCGGCACTAGGGATTCGAACCGCCAAACTGCTGACCATCTGATCAACAAGCTCAGTGTCTTAGCAACTGAGCCACACATCCCCATTAGTACTAGTGATACTTTAAAATAAAAGAATCTTCCACACAGCAGCCTCGCCCACATCCCTCTAATTGCTTGTATTTTCATGGAGGAGGCATCTTTAAGCAATTTTCTTCACCCTCCACCCCTTATTTCCCTTCTCACATTGTTCTTATGCCATGCATTGCAGGGTTCAGTAGAATCCATGGTTTGCCTAATACTTACCACTGCAAAACTCTTATAAACTTCACCTGCAGTTTTTTAAAGGAAGGAAAGTCCATCATTTTACAGGAGCCACAATTAACCTGCTTTTCTTTTTTAATCAATAGCCAATATCTCACTGATGCACCAGTGAAAGTGCTTCACTGATCCTGTCTGATCATCTCTTTCTTGTGCCAACTGCTGGTTTACCTGTTGCAGGTGTGTATAGGAATTGGTAAACTGGTATTTAAGAGCCTTCTTATCAGAGATATGGAAGGAACCCATAAAATGCCTGAGACTTATCTCACAAAGCATAGTAGGGTTAATGCTTTGTATGGGCACCTTCCACTGCAGTGAACTAATTAAATACAGGAGTTGCCGAGCTCAAGTTTTCTCAGCACCCTAGGAGACAATTCATTTCACCCTGAAGATTTAAACTGATTCAAATACCCAGATTTTCAGATTCTTGTGCTTCACAATTGCCTGAAGTAATTCATATCCTCTTCTTGAAGTCTAAATATGAGTTGAAGAATTCTTTTATCTCTATTAACTGTTTTGAATTTGTAAAATATCTTTGACAGTTCTATTGAACAGCTGGTATAATTATTTTGTTCTCTCCCTTTTATTTTGAATACACCAGAAAGAACAATTTTTGCTGCTCTCAGAATCCTTTTCCAAACTACGTTTATTCTAGCCTTTAGATTTTCCTACATACTCTCTACGGTTGTGATTCCTTGGTCACCTGCTTCCCACTTTCCTGCTCTGCATGTCCATTTTCATTTTAGATCTTCACTGAAGCCTCATTACCATCTTATTCTGTTTTTCATTTATTTCTTCATTGGATTTGTTTGTAGCTGTAGTTAATCTCCACTTTTTTTAATAGAAATTCTTACCCAATTAGAATTCCTTACTAGCATTGACCATCCTAATCATTGCTCTGGTTATATTATATCCACTTTCTTAAAGTCAAAAATAACTATAAAAAGGTAAAGGTTCTCCTTGCACATATGTGCTAGTTGTTCCTGACTCTAGGTGGCGGTGCTCATCTCCGTTTCTAAGTTGAAGAGCCAGCGCTGCCTGAAGACGTCTCCGTGGTCATGTGGCCAGCATGCATTGTTACATGCTTTCGAATTTCTGTTGGCAAAAGCTGGGACAAGCAATGGGAGCTCACTCCATTACGCAGCACTAGGGATTCAAACTGCCAAACTGCTGACCTTTCTGATCGACAAACTCAGCATATTAACCACTGAGCCAACATGTCCCTTGCATTCAACTATACTCAGCTTTAACTTCTCTTAACAGTCAAGAATTGTTTCATTATGATTGAATTATTTTATTATGGTTGGCCAGGCTAATCATTGTTCTGGCTATATTATAATTTCCCACTGTGCCTGGTATTTCTGCTCCATTGATCTACTCTTCCTTATTGACAGGTAACAAATTAGGGATAACCAATTGTTTTGGGCTTCTTCCATTCTCTGAAGAACAAAATCATAAAAGTGAAGCCAAGAATTTCTGTTTGGAATATGTCTCCCAAAATATACCGCAACAATTAAATTATAGAGTGCAGAGGCAGCTTGGCTACCCTGGTTGTGAAATGTGGGGATTCTGCTCTACCACATTTGAAGGTTAGGGGGTAGGGCTGGCTGCTATAAAGGTCATGACCTCCCCTAGTCTTTTCCCTACAAAGAGCTGGATCTTCTAATTGCTCAATTACCTCACTTTACAAGAAGGAAAAGGCAAGGGGTCTAGGACAACTCTCTGTAGCCAACTTGCTGTGGCCAACTTGCTACAGCCATCCTTGTTGCAGGATAGCTCAATCTGGTCAACTTGCCACAGGGCAACTTAAGACAAGAGTTACACTAATATCGTAGAAATGGTGTAATAGAATCATTAAAGGAAGAATGTCAAAGGAGGGACAAAATGAAATGTGGATGACAAAAATTAAAATATTTTTTAATTTTAAATAATGAAATGGAATTATTGAATAGTCATGGGCTGAGCTGTCACACGGTGAGTTGGCCATGGCAAGTTGACTGCAGTGTGTTGGCCATGGCAGGTTGTCCCATTCCGTAGGTAAGAACCCCTTGTTTTTGACAACCTTTTGACATGAAAAATGCTAAAATCTCTGAGGTAAACAAAACTGAAGAATATGCAGAGCATCTGAGATACCCATTAGAAAAGCTTTAAAACTTCAGATGACACAAAGGTTGTCTACTTATGCCTGAACATTTCCACTTGGAATTGGGGCTCTGTACGTGAATATTTAGTATTCTGCTACTATTTCCCTGTCACCTGCCATCTTAGTCCCCTAAGCAACAAGTTCAAAGAAGATAAATGGGAGGAAGATATTTCTTTGTTCCACTTCCAGGTGCAGAGCAGCTGGCAAAGACCAAGGGATGCTGAAGCTGTGAGCTATAAATTTTGTTCATAGGAACCTTGGACACTTTTTCACATTCTGGCTCTTTCACATTACTAATCACCACTCTGAGGGCAATGGAAGCTCATGTGTGTTCTGACACTTTGCATTCTGTCATCTTCCACATCCTCCCAGTTTGGAATCATTATGGTGCTTTGAAAAATGATCGTCCAGAATCTCTCCATCTCTAAAAACACTTGAGTGTAAATGGAGCAGAGCATGGTTGTGCTGATGCAGTTATGGTAATGCTACTGTTGAATTCTTCCCCCTCCCAAATTCTTCCAACTGAAGGTGGCCATATTATTATAATAGCTAGCTGCAATTTTGACTCAGTAGTAACTTTAGTTTACAGCAGAAAGAAGCCATTTTTTCCCTGGAGTAATTTGGCAACATGGAACTACAGTTTCAGAAGACGAAATAAACAATCATAATTGTTCCATTCCATCTAGGAACAATATACAAACGTAAGTGGGTATTCAAGAGTTCATACCCCTTTGAGCATTTCAAAAACCTATTTGAACATTGGTCGAATACAATCTCTCTTCTATTCCCTTTATTGGGGCACTAAAGTGCCTAATGTGAGTCTCAGTGGGTGGCAGCCTGCAGGCCAATTATGCCTGATCTGAGAAGCTAAGCAGGGTTGCTTGGTTTGCATTGGACTTAAATCACTGGAGAGTCCCACGGCTGTCGGCATGCCTGGAAAGTTGCAAACAATATCTTAGAAGAAGGCAATGCTTTTCACACCTGGCAACTTTGCTGGCTGGAGAATTTTGGGAAGTTAAGTCTGTGCATCTTAAAGATGCCAAGTTTAAGAAACACTGTCTATTGCACAAGAAGTGCATGCAGGTGCCCGTGAAATAATGAGTAGTAAAGAACTGACCCAAAGGAGATTTGATGTTTTGCACAGACGAAAACCTCAATTTGCAGGGAACTCTCAGAAACTTTCAAAAGTCTACATAGCCCTCTCAAAATTGTACTCTAAAGATTGCCATGTTTAATCTGTCAAAAGGGGAATGATGAACGTGACTGATAGTAGTCATGCTAAATATATTTAATATAAAACAGAGTTAAAGGTAATGTTAATGTAAGCTCCTTCTTTCTAAGCGAGGCTGCCAGTTAAAGACCAAGAGGTGGGATCCTATGTGAAAATGGCACAATACTATGAATACTATAAGAATGCACTTCAATTATGGGAAAAGTGCAAAGGTAGCTACCTGCATAATACAGAAGTATATGAGCACAAGTCCAGGGCTACCTGTGACTACTCAATACTTTCAGTATGGTCCCCGCTGATCCTCCCAAAGTTATCCACAAATTGCAATATTTAATATATCAGAAAGAATCAATGTATCCTTATAGCATACTTTGAGGTAAATGTCAATCAAATCAAATTTTGCTGTCCTGGCTTTCCTGACGTTCCCAACTTGCCTTTTATGGCTTAAATGCATTCCTGAGTCTAAAAGAAGTTGCATAATCCATTTTTAATCATTTGTGATGTTCAAAGTTGGCATTCAAAATTTGAAATGATTCTTTTTAGCTAAATGGGATTCTCAGATTTAGTACCTGTGTACGCAACTGAGTTCTGGGAACATCTGGCAGTTTGTGATGCCCACCTGTGTACTAGTTAGTTCTTTGAACACCTTGTCAGAGACACTTTTGGAAATTTTCAGAGTGTTGCTGCTCTGATTAGGGAAGGGCAAATGGTGGGGGAGGCTCCTTTGATATTGGAGAAGGCTTTTAGAAGGATTCTGCCCGGGCCCTCCAGCAACTTCTTTCAGTTATTAAACATGTTCCTATAAATGCATCTGACAATTCACAGTATCAGCAAAATTTGAGATATTTGTTTTTCTGCCAAATAGATCAAGTATACCTGGCATTAGAATGGAAGACAAAAAAATTATGCATAAAGGGAAAATTATCACATTTGAAACTTTCTCAAATGTTGATTCTGTAAGTATCTTACCCTGTTTCTCTGAAAATAAGACCTCCTCGGACAAGCCTAATCGGACTTTTGAGTGCATGCGCTAAAATAAGCAATTCCGCCCAAAATAAGCCCTCCCTTAAAATATTGCAACACAGCAGCAGCCATGAGGTGACCACACTCGCTGCCTCCTGAACTTCAAAAATGATAAGATCTCCCCAAAAATAAGAGAGGGGGGTCAAAAGAAAATAAGACCCTGTCTTATTTTTGAGGAAACATGTTCGCCTCTCCGTTTGTATCAACTTGCAAATATAAGGAGGAGCTGAGGTGGCACAGTGGTTAGAGTGCAGTACTGCAGGCCACTTCAGCTGACTGCTAACTGCAGTTCTCTGGTTCAAATCTCACCGGCTCAAGGTTGACTCAGCCTTCCATCCTTCCGAAGTGGGTAAAATGAGGACCCAGACTGTGGGGGCAATATGCAGACTCTGTAAACTGCTTAGAGAGGGCTGAAAGCCCTATGAAGCAGTATATAAGTCGAACTGCTATTGCTATTGCTATCGTATAATTATTACTTAATTTTCAACCTATACCTTCCATAATTAGCTAACCTCTACCTTGCATCCCCAATTCTTTTTCTCCAATGACTGTTCTTCATTAGGAAACTATTCAGGAACAAAAAAAAAGACATTGAGATTAAGGAGAGTCACAGTGGATGTTTGCGGGGAAAAAGGTACTTTAATGAATATGAGAGTTACTGTCCTGGGGGGGAGGTCTTGAGCATTTCTTCAAAAGCACTTTTGAAGCATGCACAGTCTAGTAAATCTCAAAGAGCCAATTAAATCAAGCCCCACTTAGCTTTGCAAGCCAAGCTGCAACATTCTCACAAACTCTGCCAAAACCAAATCAGATTGTTGTCGGTATCCAATTGGATTTTGCTCATCAAAGTGCTTCAAGAGTCCAATTTGTAAAGTTGACAAAATGAAGCTTCATCAAATCAAGTCATCTCACTGAACAACTGCATAGTCGCTAAAACTATTAAGATTCTTATTTTTTGAATTAGGTTTCTTGCTTCCTTGCTTTTTTGGTCCTTTTCCATCTGTATAGCAGCTGTTCCAGAAACTGGCACTATATTTACCTCTCACATGTGCCAGAACCCTTCCTTTTATTGCTGTGGCTTATATGTTTTTCCTGCTCCAGGCAAAGGTGTTAAGCATCAGCCTCTGTTTCCTCACCTGCAGCCTCAGCAAAACTTCATTTCTTTCCACTTGTTGATGGGAACAAGAAGCTCTTCAAAGCAGTAAGGTTAACAACAGACCTTTTCACTGCGAACCTGTTTTAAGTCTGACAATATGCTAAGCTTAGTAGCTTAATCAAGATCCATTCAGAAAACTGGAGCATGAATGTCACAAATTACTGTAAGGCTTTTGTTTGAGAGTCTTCATTTACATTTAAGGTATAAGGAAGCAACTGCACACAAAGCATGCACAGAAAAACAGATCAATATAAATCAAAGTAATCATGATTAGCTTAGTTAGAAAGGCTGCCTGAAGCTTCATGAATAGTTATAGCATTCAACTTGCCCCCTCCCCCTTAGAGGTTTTCAAACTTCTGGCTCAGAAACAAAAGGTGGAGCCTTTTATGAAGCCACACACTTAGGGCAAATGCAGCCCAACCTCATATATGCTAGTGAGAGCCAAATTATTCACACCCAACGAGTCCTGCAAAAGTTAAAGTAGAACTGTTAAACATTTGCCGTTAACAATTCATGCTAAGCATTTGCATCTCAACAAGATCAAATTGCAACAAATATTTATTTAATGAGCGCCCATTGGACTCTTGCAAAATCTATTCAGCAAGAATACACTTACAACTATTTGTTTAGCAACCGTTTGATGTTACAACAGCAGTGAGAAAAGTGACCTACAATCAGTCTTTGCGCTTACAACCATTTCAGCCTCCCTGTGGTCACATGATGACTCTACATGGGGCAGCCCTTGAAGAGTATTTGGAGACTTCAACTCGTCCAGAACGCAGCCGCGCGAGCGATTGTGGGTGCACCTCGGTACACCCATGTTACACCTATCCTCCGCGAGCTGCACTGGTTACCGATCAGTCTCCGGATACGCTTCAAGGTGCTAGTCGTAACTTATAAAGCCCTTCATGGTATTGGATCTGGGTACTTGAGGGACCGCCTGCTGCCAATTACCTCCCACAGATCCATTAGATCTCACAGGGTTGGCCTCCTCCGAGTGCCATCTACCAGCCAATGCCACCTGGCTATTACCCGGGGGAGGGCCTTCTCTGTGGCAGCTCCGGCCCTCTGGAATGAACTCCCCGCAGGGATTCGGACCCTCACCTCTCTCCAGGCCTTCCGAAAAGCCGTCAAAACCTGGCTTTGCCGGCAGGCCTGGGGGTGATGAGTTCCCTCCCCTCTCGACATGTATGGTTGTGCGACTGTTGTCTACTTTTATTATTTGTATTTTGTCTTTTTATGTTCCCATTTTTCCCCCTTGAATTGTTCGCCGCCCTGAGTCCTCCCGGAGAAGGGCGGCATACAAATAATACAATACAATGACCAAAATGTGGGTGCTTGCCAAGTATTTATGACAGTTGCAGCATCCTGGGGGTCCTGGGATCACCATTTGCAACCTACCCAGTCAGCTTCTGACAAGCAAAGTCAAAGGGGGGAATTCAGATTAACAACTCTATGGTTTTTTTTTTTTAACAACTGCAATGATTCACTTAACAACAGTGGCAAAAAAAGATAAATTTGGGCATGGCTTGCTTAATAACTTCCTTGCTTAGCAACACAATTCTGATCTGAATTGTGGTCATAAGTTGAAGACTGCCTGTACCTTAAACATTTAAGCAATTCAAATCAAATGGATAAATTGGCTCCTAACCGCCTATGTTTTATCTCATAAAACATTGAAACGTATTTAGGGACCCAGGATACATGGTGTTTTTCATTGTATCACATCACAACACAACAGGTAACATATCATAATAAACATAACATGATAATGTCTCTTACAGCCATCCTACTAGCAGTAACAACAAAATCATAAACACAATAAGGCTACTCAGCCAGTTCTTGAAATGTTTTTCCTGCTTGTTTCATGGGAAAATATCTTCCTGATATCAGTTAAATTTAATATAAATTAAATTTTATTTATTAATATTACCAACACTGAATATTGTGCTATGATAGCTTGGAATAGCCGTATTCAGATTTCATCAAATAAACACTTTATCTGCAATCCCCAGCCTGCTGGGAAAACAGTATATCATTCATCTACTTATGAGAAAGTCAAACTTACGTTATAAAGGTTTTGTAATGCTTTGTCATTGCATTTATATTCCAAATTACCTATTTTACTAGCCAAATGTAGCCCAGTATCTTTTAAAGATGATCCTTGGATCTCAAGAGGAGGAAAATCTCTTTTTGTGTGACGAGTGCTTTGCCTTGTGACAGGATGAATTGCCCTGATGGTCTGCAATAGTTAAAAGTTTGTGGATGTTTTTTTTTCTCCTGTGGACCAAAATCAGGTTCAGTGTCTTAATGGATACCAAGAAGCTGATTAAAAGTAGAATCTGCCTTCTAGCTATAAACCTATAAAAGGCGAGAAGCATGAACTAATGGAGGTTGTTGGGCTCTGTTAGATTGTTTTGTGTAGTATGGACCAGTGGTGGGTTCTGGCAGTATGGCCCGGTATGGCCGTGCTGCTAATAGCTGGGAGCAGCGGCCACCGTACCAGTACGGTGGCTCATTTGGCCCATTCGCCCACTCCATTCCATAGCTGTTTATAATGTGACTGGCCAATTGCTAACATGCACACAGCATGCAGCCCCGGCGTGACCTCTGCCAAGCAACTGGATGTTGCAGGGCGGTGGTGTACATATGTGTGCGCAACGTGTGTGCCTGACTAGAATGCCCAGCCCTGTACGCAGCATACCAGTTGTAATGGGATCCGGAACCCACCACTGGTGTGGACTGGCAATATTATGCTGAAGGAGGAGAAATTCAGCAGGACCTGATACAGGAAGACTGGGGAGTGAGCCTCCTCCCTCCATTGGACAGGACTAACTTTTTCAGATAACAGGCGAGACATCCATTTGGACAGATTGACCAAGGTGTTGGAATCCAGGAAGCCTCTCTCTCTCCCTCTCTCTCTCTCTCTCTCTCTCTCTCTCTCTCTCTCTCTCTCTCTCTCTCTCTCTCTCTCTCCCTCTCCCTCTCCCTCTCCCTCTCCCTCTCCCTCTCCCTCTCCCTCTCCCTCTCCCTCTCCCTCTCCCTCTCCCTCTCCCCCTCTCTCTCTCTCACACACACACACCACAGAGTCATTTCTCCATCTTACTGTTCTCCTGAGGCTAGTAGTGAGCCCAGAAGGGAAAGCACAAGGATAGGCAGGTTATGCAGTCATAGCTGCCATTTTGACTGATTTGACCTGTGCTTCAGACACCCCTTTTGGCCATTGAGAGTTAGCTCAAAGCAAGCATCTCAGGTTGCTGATCGAAATTTCTTGCTTCTGGTAGCTTCTCTCATTCTCCCTTTTTCCATGCCTTAATCTGCATCTTTCTTTTTAATGGAGGCTCCAATTTTAAATGCATGTGATTGTTGGAATTTGTAGAGTGAAGGCTCTTCAAAGGGATGCGATCAGCTCTCTTGTTTTTCTTTTTCATACTATATCTCCTTTCAGTGACATGATCTCAAGGATTTGGGGTTGTGGGAAATTCTACAGGCTATGCAAAAGAAACGCTTTGCATGCAACCCCCAGCCCAGGGGATTATTTGCAGTAATAAAACTGAGTCAGAAATTTAATACCTATTGTGCAATACAGTAATATGAAAAGAATTCTTAGTGGACATTTCTACTTGAGATGGCAATAGACCCACATTTCTTGCTTAAATGGTTAAATATTTTGTGAAAAGTGGAGACCCCCCCCCAAAAAAGAATGATCCGGGTGGAAAAAATGTTTTGTTTTGTTTTTCAGAAGTAAACATCAGAAACAAAGAGCTGCCAAAGTAACATACTTAGTGTTCAAGATCTGTGGTTTGAATATGAACTTTTCGTCAAAGGTGAAAGTTCTACTGTTCAGAAAATAGTTTGAAAAATAAGGGTAATTATAGGAAAGGATAAACAGGAGTGTAAATCTTTCATGGATATGGTCCATGGCTCAAACGCCAGGAGCTTGGGAAAAGCTTAACCAAGTATGATTTCTTTCCCAGGACATAAGGAAGTATCTGGTTTTGATTAAGAAAGTGACTGTCCAAAAGGGAGTGATTGGGATAATGGTAGTTAGTGAGAAAAGTTCTTTTGGAAAGAAAAAAAACACCAATTGTTCCCTCTACTTTCCAGAAGGAAAGAAAAAAGTTTAAAGCAAGAATTTACCGCTTTTCATATGATATTGCAATGTTATCAATTAGCAATCTAAGAGAGGGGCATTTTTTGTTTTTACTGTACTAGCCCTTTTCAAATGAATATAAGGAACATTTTTTCCTGGAATTCTAACAACTTATAAAGAACAAAATACACTTAACAATGAAATATAAATCACAGAGAAAGCAACATTTCTGGAATATGCTGACATTCCTGCTACCGATGTACCATCTTTGCTGCACTACAACCTGAAAAGTAAATGGGGTTTCATTAGACGTAGTCTCTATAATAAAATTAATAGAAAATATATGCAATATTTTTAAAAATGCTCTGTCCTTTTAAAAACCACCAGTAGGCAACAACAGCAAGAAGACTGGCATCAGGGCATCTACAGAAGGTTATCAGATAAGTAAGTCACAATGAGATCCAAGACCATACAAAGCTCTGACTGGCTTTGTGCCTAAGACAGGTCTGGAAATCTTGGGCTTCCAGTGTCAGGCAGGAAGTCCCAGGACTGCAGTTCCAATTAAGCTGATTTATTACTACTCATGCATAGGTGTCTACTCAATTAACTGTTAGCCCTATTTTGGTGCTAGATAAGGGTTAACAGAATTGAAACTGGGTTGGACTTAATCAGTTTGTGGCTGTTTAGTAATTCTAGGCTGATTCCTTTTTTGACTCCATCCCCAGTTTCTGCCTTTCTTTCTCCTATACCAGTTCGTAGCCTAATTTCTTAAACAGTATAGCAAACTGGCTCTTAGTAGACCCATCAGATCTTACTAGTTTGAGGAAGGGAGCCACGTATTTCCTAGTAAATAGCTACCTTGGGATGAGCTATGCTTGCAATGACCATCATTGTGTGTTCTTAAAATTCTAATCCCTGCCCCAGCCATAAAAAGTTTCCTACCCCATGTTAATTTTCCTATAACTAAAAAGTTGAATATCTCAAGATGTGAAGATGGTTAATAACCGAGCTATCATACCACTATACCAAACTGATTTTCAGTGGCAAGTATGAATATATAGCTGAATATAAAATATCAATATATTATGCACTAGGCTTCTATGTATCAGATAAGGATGTTAAGCAGCACATATTGTAGAGTTATTGAATAATTGCAACATCATTCCAGCACCGGGTTTCACTTTTCTAAATGAAACATACTCATTTTATAGCCTCCTGTTTGGTTTTCCATGTTATGCTTTATTTTTGTTCAATAAATCCTGACCTCTGCTGGCTCAAGTAAGATGCTAATATATAGTAGAAAGAAAGGAAAACATACAGTTGAATATCTCCACATAATTATGTTAACAGGGAGAATGTTGGTCTCTGCTAAAATAAGCTGCAAAACATCTTTCACTGTTGGATTCTGAGTGGTGTATAAAGTTTTCAGCAACCATCAAGTATGTTATGAAAGAAAATTATTTGAATGATCTGATCTGGTCATGTTTGATATTATTTCAGTGATGATGTACAGCTTCTCTTTGATAAAAATGGAAAGGCGTTGAACTGTTTTATACTTCGACTTCATTCAGACAATACATGTAGTCCTAGACATATGATCAGTCACTTAGTGACTGTTCAAATCTATGGCAGACCCTCCAAAAGCTACATAAGTCTGCCAAAGCCTGTCAGTACCTGGACGTTGTAAGGGTCCTGTTGGTAGGGATACAGTTAAATTAAATCCAAGGAGGAAAACATTACAGTTGGCCACTGAAGTCGTCTTTTTCACAGGTACTTACAGTGGTACTAATTCAAAGATAGTACATATCATTTGGAGTGTTCTTCTGGACTCCTACAGAAAAGCAGATGAAGGCAACAGCATTGGTGGGTTTCCTAGTAGATAGGGGGATCTTGCTTCAGTGACTCATACCCTCATCATCAACTGTTGCAATGTGATCTGAATACTGCAAGTAGGCTTCCAGATTGTAATTCAACAGGCTGGTGTTAACCTGTAACCCCCACCCCACAATGGCTTGGCAATCAGTTATCTGAAGATATGATTGGAATCACTCCAACTAGTTCAATATACTTGGGAGAAAATAATTCAGTGCTGTGTGAACCATGTATGAAATTTCCATCATGATGCAAGTGATGATACAGTCAGAGCCTGGATTTTGCTTAGCTACTAATGGCCAGTCAAAACTGCTTCAAGCCATTCTCCTTTTCTCTCATACTTCTCTTGGCCAATCCTTTACAACATAATTCTGCTTTCGGGAGTAGAAAAGTCTGGGTCTTTCCAAATGGGCTTTCCCCCCATATCCAAGAATTGTCTCTCCCACTTTTCTTTCCAAATCTGTGAAACCTTATAGCAGGGATGTCAAGCTGGACTTCTTTGAGGGCTGGATCAGCATTGTACTTCTCTTCTATGGGCCAGATGTGTGGGGAGATAGGACGGACATCTCCTGCAGCATCCTGCTGGCCAAAACGGGGTGTGGGGGACTGCACATGACCCCAACACCCCATTTTTAGCCTGGATGGCCTCCTGCAGCACTCTGCTGGCCAAAGGGGGCATGGTAGCCATGCATGCCCCCTGTGTCCTGTTTTGTTAGAGGCACCATGGGCTGGTCTTTTGCAGCCCATAGTGCCTTGAGTGCCTCTTTGGGCACAGAGCCCACAGGCCTTGAGTTTGAAACCCCTGCCTATAGAATACTATGGGGACTTGGAGGAAAGGCAAGAGAAATGTAGATGTGAGTGTGAGCATGGAGGTACAGCTTTTTAGCCACCAGTTCTCTGACACTGCAGAAAAATGAAAGAAGAAAGAAGTTGGGGAAGCATCCTTCCCAAGTATATCTCTCCCAGAAGGATCAGGGGGACCAATCTACATGTGTCCATGAGCATTTTCTGATATATGCCAGTAGTCCCCTCTACTTCTGGAAAGCCTGATACACATAAAAAATACTACTTCCTGCTCAGACAAGCTCACTATGACCTCATTGGAAGTCTCCAACAATGATTGGATGATTCTAAAAGTTGCCATAAGTTGCTAGTGACTTATTATTTAACCTCAGCATCGACGAAGCTCAAGGTCTTCTTGGAGTAAGTGTGGACCCAGTGTGTCTTTGGAGCTGCATTTTTAATGCCATTTCTCCATTTTCATCTTATCTCCCAGAGTCCTGCCTATCTGCCTTGTGTGTAAAAGAGGCTATGTGTGATGCTCTCCAATTGAGTTGCAGCCACTAGATGTTACTTCAACCAGCAGCAGTAGAAATAGTTCCCTACTGACCCCTGTGCAGATTTAGTCTCACACTCCCAGAGATTCATGCATGCTGCACACACACAGCGCCACTACGAGCCATGTGTTATCTACAGACATGTGTTTCTTGTCAGACCTTGCTTCTCGTTAAACTCCTTCTCCTTGTCCTGGTCGATTGAGATTTTCCATTAGAGAACACAGTGCACCCAGACAGATGTGAAATGATCTCCAATCCCTTTCACATCCAGATGTTGACCATGCTTGCCTGCTGCTCAATCCCTGCTGGAAACCTATTGATTTTCCACAGTGGGATTTCTGGGTGTGAGGATTGTGCTCCAAAAAAAGCTGAGTAAACCTCACCAGCTGGGAAAGTTGGCAGGTGATCACTAACTCTTCCTCTAGATCTCAACATGACAGGAAAGAGCACTAGATTCGCCCACACTTCAATCTCCACGCACCTTTATAGCACTCAAAACAGCCTAGTTTACTGTCACATATTTCACAGGGGTTGATTTTTCATAAGAATAAAAAGTTAACCTTGCTCCATGCCCATCTGCCAAGCAGTGCTTCATTCAGGGCTCTTCTACTCAAATACTGTTGTTCTTAAAAAAACAGGTTCATTTTAGGAGGAAGACTTAAGAGGCAGCAATCCTATTTATCACCACTCAACTTGTAAGATGAGAAGAGCTCCTAGTGAGGCAACCAACAGCTTTATGCATATTTATTGACTGGCTTGGGCATGTGGTAAGCACTCTCCTGATAGTCCATGTTAAAGCCAATCAATCACCACATAAATATATCTACTGTATATTCACCTTAGCCCTTCATTAGCATTCATTAGCAATTAATCAGCACAGCAGTAGCTCTTGAAAGTTCAACAATCCATAAGGTACATTTACATTAAAGATGCACAAGTGAGCATGTTCCCCACTTCTGATTTGCCTGCCCTTTCAGGAATGAAAAACTCTTACAAATAGTCTGCATAAATGCTGGAAAAAAAACGTTTCTGGGTTTATGTTCTGCTATATAGATAGCTACAGTACATTTCTAAGAAAGACGTAATTAAGATTCTTTCACAAAATAACTTTTTGGGGGCGACTGAATGATAATCAAGAGTTACTACTAGTTTAAAACAAAATCAAGATGGCAGCCACAATGGTATGACAGAAGCTCAACCTTTATTTCACACATTTAAAAAAGTAGGCAGAGTTTCAATCACCTTATCATGATCACCATTTTTGATTTGGTTGAGCACACTATGCAGATGACCCTCACAATGGAAAATGTCTGCAGCAACCTCCGGATTGGTGACAGGAAGGGCATCTGGCCAGTAAACACAGCTCTGTTCAGTTGCCCCAATTCCACCCCGATGCAAGGGATTATGGGGTCATTAAAAGACTATGCCGATGCCCCTGATAATAATTCTCTTTGGCTTAACCTTTTTTCTTGACAATTAGGGACCTCTTTGACAGATAATTTGTCCAAATACACATTGTATTAAGTCTGAGGTCTACAGATCAGGACCTACTGTATGTAAATAATTTGTTTCTTTCCCATTCTCTCTCAAACTCTGCAACAGGATGGTTCACAAGGAGAAGGGTCAAAGGCCACAACCAACTTATTGAACCTGTGTTCTTTTTTTGACATATAAGTAAAAAGGATGGGACTTTGATTGCATGATTGTGACATCACTTTGATTTTTTTTGATAGCCCTATTCAGCAGCAGCCGTTCCGGTCTTCCTCCTAATGCCTTGTCTAGCATGCTGACTCCTCAGGGGAAAAGGGAGTTAAGAGCACATGAGGTTTAGGGCTCAACTAGGTGTAAGATCGTAACAGTGCAGTGGTGGGTTGCAGGCGATATGCCCCGGTACGGGCATACTGGAGCCTACACAGAGCACTGGGTACCATTCCAGTACGATGCTCTGGGGGGCCCACTGGCCTGTGCGAGCTCCTTACCTTGTTTTAAAGCTTTAGGTGCTTCCATGCACATGCATGGCACATACAGCAGAGAATTGAGCAACTGGAGTGTCACTGAGGCTTGTGGAAGCGTCGTTTGCAGCTACAACACATGCCTGCATCGCACGCGTCCATGTGGGCAATGCCAGGCCTGTTCCAACCATGCTGGTTGGAATGGGATCCGGAACCCACCACTGTAACAGTGGCAACAAGACTAAGGATTCCCACAACTGGCAGAGCAAAACTAATTTGGAAACCTTTTATTTCTTTATCTTAGCTAAATTGTTTTGAATAAGGTTTTTCATGTGTAGTTTTCTGTATAATGACTCATCCTAGCATCTCTTCTGCCATTGGGGGCATGTTTCTGTGCATGCGCAGAACAGTTTTCAGTCAACTGTGCATGCGTAGCAACACACGGTGGGCGTACATGCGAGCGAAGCAAGCAGCATATGTGCAAATGCCTTCTCAGCGAATCGGTAGTAAACCGTTAGGAACCCACCACTGATGTACACCTAGATAATTGAGGTTTGTAGACTAGGGATCCTATTAATCACAGCCTGTCCTTTGGGCAGTGGCATGTCCACTGGGTTAGAATCACTTTTTACCAGCAAAAACTGTTACCCCAAATTGCAGCCCACCATGAAAAACTGGCAAGAAATGTCTGTCTGTCTGTGAATGTGATGCAATATTTGTATAGCCATTGCAATGTCCAGTTGCACTGTCTTTGTGAATGTTTATTTCTCTTTGTATGACCATAAAGATGAATGAAAATAAGAAAAGCTTCATCATATATATCGGTACAGTTCGGAATGGTAATGGAGAATTAGTTGTAGTGAGGAACTCTAAAATCTGGAAAGCTTTTTAGAGTGAATATTTTTGTGGCATACACAAGTAGGCGCATCTATGTAAGTAGAAAAACAGTTACTAAATTTTCTTAGGGAGAGAAAATTGAGATGTAGACCAAATGAATTGTCTAAAACTTCAAAATCACAAGTTCTGCCATAAAGCTTTTTAGTGATTCTTTCTAAGGTAGCTTCAGGTGTTAAAATGTTTCTTCCTTGAAATTTTATTTCCTAGTCCGAAATTTTGTGTTTGAGTGTTACATAGCTGCCTTTCACCTTTTTCTTAATTAGCATTCACAAAAAAGTACCAGTTTCATTCGAGACAGCATTGAAAATAATGGTTTTAAAATCTTTACAACTCCACATAGTGGTGAAATTCAATTTTTTTACTACCGGTTCTGTGGGTGTGGCTTGATAGGTGTGGCAGGGGAAGGATACTGCAAAATCTCCATTCCCACCCCACTTTGGGACCAGCCATAGGTAGCATTTGCTAGTTCTCCAAACTACTCAAAATTTCCGCTACCAGTTCTCCAGAACCTGTCAGAATCTGCTGGATTTCACCCCTGACTCCACAGAAATGTATTATTTGAATTATTGTTTTGTTTTACTCCAGAGGAATGGCTTACAAGATGGAGCTGACCAGAATGAACATTTTCCTCCATAAAATGAAGATTGCTTCCCTTCTTTGCTCTGTTACTTCATTTTGACAGGAGGGTACACAGTACTAAACACACATCCCATAAAATCTTTAATATACAAGGAGAGCAATCTTAGGCTACAAAGTTGTTCTCAAGAGTTTTCGCCTGATTCTTGTTTATGACATGCTCTTGCAGAGTCAATCTTCTCATCTCCTGTGAAAGAAAAACCAAGTTTTCCAACTTTTCTTCTTCAGTTAAAAAAGAAAGCAAAGTTGGTAGAGTTTGAAGGCCGGGGGTGGGGGGGAACAACAACGAAACAAAAACACTCTACCGGGACAAAGAGCCAACTTTTCACTATTTCTGGATTATTTTTTTTTAACAGAATGGCACCAGATGGGGTGGTGAAGGAAGCTCACTTTCCTATTGCCTAGGCAGACTCCAGATAAGACATACTTGAGTTTCTCAACCCTATGGGCAGCCATAATAGCAGAGCAGATTTTGGGGACATCTTAAACATTAGTACATAAAGGCATCTGTCAGAAAATCACACCCTTCTGATGCCTGTTTCTGACAGTCCCTCTGACATGGGGAAAATGATTTGCAAGGAAGATGCTCTGTTCAAGTCTTTAGAGCCAAAGGGCTGTCAACACTTTACAAACCTGTGAATGTCAAAAGAACAGCATTGGGATCTTAAGCACTGGTGTGGCACACAGGTCTGTTCTACATTTTTAAAAGGAAGTTACCATTTTCATTCTCCATAAGGCAAAATGGTCGTCTTCAGGAACAAAGGCAAGAAATTCCCTACAGGTACAGCAGAAAACTTGTGAATTTGTCTTCAGAGACCTTGCAAAAAGCATTCCATCCACAGACTGTCCTGCTGAGAAAACAGGTGGAAAACAGTTTTCACTCATTCTTCTTGAAGACTCCTAGAGCATTGGGTCCTGAATGTTTTATTTATGCAGATTATTACATTACCCCTAGACTCTTTCAGAGGTCACTGTGCTTGTTGTGATGAGAAATATGGTTGCTTTGATTCTTCTAGATTGCAGCTAGTTAAAAATGGGTAACAACTCATAGGCTCACTGAACTTCACAAGACTTCAGATTTTGCCTGGGTCTGATTGGATGCTGCAGCTTAATCAATGGGACTTGGACAGCTGTCCATGTATTGGAGAAGGAATGGGGAGACATTCAACTCCATTCTCTGCACAATACCTTGGCAAATTATAGTTGTATGAGATATAGTTTCATGAAATAAACTGTCTTTAAAGTAGAATGCGTGATTTAAAGGGCACAAGCAAACATATGTCTAGTTAGGTAAAGGTAAAAGTTCGCCTTGCACATATGTGCTAGTCTTTCTCAACTCTAGGGGGTGGTGCTCATCTCCATTTCAAAGCCGAAGAGCCAGCGCTGTCCAAAGACATCTCCGTGGTCATGTGGCTGGCATGACTAAATGGCGAAGGTGCACAGAATGCTGTCACCTTCCCACCAAAGGTGGTTCCTATTTTTTCTACTTGCATTTTTATAGGCTTTTGAACTGCGAGGTTGGCAGAAGCTGGGACGTGGCGCTAGGGATTCGAACCTCCGAACTGCCAATCTTTCTGATCGACAAGATCAGTTTCTTAGCCACTGAACTGGACAACTGTACCACAGGTAGATATGCATTTGCACCTTTTATGAGAACTACTTTTTTACATATTCAAATGCTGGACATCAGTTACATATCAAGGTGCTGTTTGTGAGTAATCAGATTGCATATTGTACTAACACAGGCCAAACCACAGAGACAAGCAGATGACAAACTGCCAGAGAAAAGCCAGATGCTTAGAATTGGCTGCACAACTCCAAACAACTCTTCTGGTTGCCTTGTAACTGTCCGCTTATCCTGCACTGTTAAATTTTGCCACTGCCTGATTACTGATATTCTAACTGGCAATTATCTATATATACCCACAAACCTGTAGTGTACTGAATGATGGGAAAAGACAATGCTTCAATTCCTGCTCTATGGCTTGAGCCGAGAGATATTGGCTCACCATACATTATACAAAAGGAATTGATTTGTAGATAAATGATAGCCCTGAGAGACTCAGAATACCAGACTGGCACCTTGTAGTTCATTAAATTGATTACATTAAGAAATGCCCAAGAAAATAAAGTAAACTATAGTAGGTTTTTTTTTTTTTTAAAAAAAATCCAATTAGTGTAGCAAAGCATAAGAAGCTAGTTCCTCTGGGGAATGGGGGTGAGGGGTTTACATCTGATGATTTGGACAGCTTGGAAAATAATTATAAGTATTAATATGGATGCTTAGAATGTAGATAACAGTTGACTAGGGAAAAAGAGATGCATAGACATGCCATTTATACTACTTTGAAAAACCATTGTTAGCCTCCTTTGAAAAATCTTAAGCTGTCAGAAATATTATTCATTGGGCTGGTTAATTGACTTAATCCCATGATTTGGACTCATGTATTTAATGCAGCATTTTTGATTCTCTGCGCAGTCATGCTAACACGATTTATACTTGCCTTTTTCTAATTGTAAAGACAATGTTCTCCTGGGCTTGTTCTTTGGGAAAAAAAAACTTTTTCACTCTTCCACTCTCCAGCCCCCCTGCTCCCCACATTTTAGATGATGGTGACCTATGAGACACAATTTCAAGTTCTGACTTTTACTTTCTTTTGAAATATTTCTTCTGATCCAAGAGGCTGCTTTCAAAATATTTCTTTTGATCCAATAAGTCAGCGGTCTCTAAACTTGGCAACTTTAAGACGTGTGGACTTCAAGTCCCAGAATTATTCAGACAGTTGACTGAGGAATTCTGGGAGCTGAAGTCCACAAGTCTTAAAGTTGTCGAGTTCAGGGAGCCATGCAATAAGTCATTCTTCTAGCTCTCTCTTCCCGTCTCTGATAAACTGAAATAAATAGCCTCTTGACCTTTGATATTACTTAGCCCTTCCCAATGACTTCTTGAATTTTTGATTATATTTCTCCTTGCTGTGCCAAACCCACTACAGATAGTCCTTAACTTACTATCATTTATTTAGTGATACTTAAAAGTTGCAATGATACTGGAAAAAAGTGACTTAGGACCATCCACACACTTATGACCACTGCAGTATTCTCACGATCACATGATCAAAACTCAGGCACTTGGCAACTGGTATGCATTTACAATGGCTGTAACATCCAAGGGTCATGTGATGGTCAATTCTGATTTTCCTAGCCAGCTTCCGATATGCAAAGCCAGGTCTGTTTAATGACTCATGATGTATTTAACAACTGCAGGTCATGAAATCAGGCATTTAATAACCACCTTGCTTAGCAATGGAAATTCTTAGAACCAAATTGTGGTTCTAAGTCAAGGACTACCCGTATTTACTATTACCCTGTTTTCCTGAAAATAAGACCTCCCTGGATAATAAGCCCAATTGAGCTTTTGAACGCATGGGCTAAAATAAGCCCTCCCCCCAAAATAAACCCTCCCTGAAAATATTGCAACACAGCAGTAGCCATAAGGTGACCATGCTCACTGCCTCCTGCACCTTAAAAATAATAAGACCTTCCTGAAAATAAGGCCAAGTGCTTATTTTGGGTGTCAAAAGAAAATAAGACCCTGTCTTATTTTTGGGAAAACACGGTAGAAAAGACTCATCACAGAAGGAGAAGAACAACAAAAAAGAAAATGACACACTTGTCTTTTACTAAGGGAAATAAATGGAAACATCAAGGAAAAGACCACCTCCCAGCTTTGTTTCTAAGATACTGAAACTTTTCTTTAACCATACAGATTAAGATGTGGAAAACCCTTACAAGTTTCCAAAAGGAGAGGGGGGAAATAGAGCTGCTGCCTATAGCTCAGTCAAATCAGCAACACTTTAAGATAAACATTTCTCAGTTCAAACATTTATCTGTGGTTTGTATAACAATGAAGGCTCCATCTCACTGTCCCCTAGAAGAGTCAGATATGTACTGAAGACAAAGAGGAATCTATTTTGCCAGCAAAATATCACTGCAACTTTTATGTAACCACAGCAGAATAGTCAGGAAACACAAAGACAAGCTTATTGTTATTGCATTTTTAAAAAACCAACCAAATAAAGCAATTTGGCGAAGCCCAGTATATATAGTTTAATGGAGGAGAGTACCTGTGGAGGAAACATAACATCTATGGAATTATTTCTGTTATTGGAAATGGCAGTGTAGGATGTACATTGTTTATAAAACAACCTTTTCTAAAAACATTTTCTGTAAAATTGGGCCAGTCATCAACATAAACCCATGAATTTTAACATGCATTCCTGAGAGGGAGCGAGGGAGGAAAGGAGGAAGGAAAGAAGGAAAGAAGGAAGGAAGGAAAAAAAACCTCAAGCTGCAAGTTGTTTAGGAAATGTCTGACGTACCCTCAGAAGGGGTTTTGTGCAGCCAATTGCACAAGGAAGCTTAGTTTGACTCCTTACTTGAAAAATTCCTCAATTTTACAACACAGACTATGTTTAAGTCTGTCCTTGTGTTTTGAAATAAAGGAGTTTTTATCATATCTTTTGACTGCTAGTTGATGTTCATGGATACACTCTGCTAGTCTTCCACTTACTACATAGTGGCAGTCCTAAACCTATATGTTATGGAATACAGATGATTCTTGTTTTTTTCTTCTGAGGCTGCTGGGTCTTTATGACAAAGGCGTCATCTACATACTGGATCCATAGTTTGGGGCATATGCATGGGAATACTATAGATTCTCTGCATTGCATTATAGTCTCAGATATGAATCCTGAAAGTGGAAATCCCATGATTTGATTTGTTGATACATCTATCCATCAGAGTGAAAGTATCTGGACAGTCAAAGGTTGATGTGGGCCACAATTCTTGTTACTTCAATCTTGAGGTATGTGATTAGGTCAGGTGTGCTTTGCAGTAGTGCTGTCATGGATCTCTTTGTTAATTCTGGGTCTATGTAAAGAGAGTAAAGAGTGCTATGACATCAAATGAGACTAATCTGTTTAAACAAATAAGAGATCAAAGCTTAATGCATATAAAGAGGATATATAATGTACTAATACAGATGGATTCCGAAAAGGAACTGGTTAAAGACTGTATGATAAAATGGGCTCAGAATATTGAGGAACCAATAATGCTGGACATGTGGGAAAGAATATGGGTAAGAAATGTGAAATTTACACAAGCACAAAATTTGAGAGAAAATTTTTATAAGATGTTTTATAGATGGCATTTAGATCCCAAAAAGCTCGCTTCTATGTATCCGAATGTACAGCCTAAATGTTGGAGATGTGGTTCTCTTGATGCTACATATTTTCATATATGGTGGACATGTCGAAAAGTTAAGGCATTTTGGATAAAAGTGTGGTGGATTATGCAAAATATCTTCAAAAGAAGGATAAAATTCACCCCTCAGTTATTTTTACTAGGTATATGTACTGACTTTACAGCGGTAGAGACTAATTTGGTTCTGTACTTAATAACGGCAGCAAGACTGTTGGTGGCCCAATACTGGAAGAAGGAAGACGTGCCTACAACTCAAGAATGGACTTTGAAAGTTATAAACTTAGCTGAGATGGCAAAAATTTCAGCATATCTTAAAGATCACTCAAACGAGAGATATAAACGAGACTGGAAAAAATGGATTGATTATATACAAAGCAAATATGGGACTAAGAAACTCCAGACAGCCTATGCTTAAGATTAGCAATAAGTTAAACTGTTTAAAGTTTGGGTAACAGTAAGAAGCTGAGTCCAACGTAGATATCTTATCGACTTTCCTTTTTTTTTTCCTCTTTAATTTTCTTTGTTTTAAGATATTCTAGACTGTGTTTGTTAAAAAGCTATACCGTGTACGGGCTCTGGGAAGTCGTGGGGAGGGAAGGGAGGTGGGGTTTTAGGGGGAGGGGGGAGGGGGGAAAGATAATATGTGTTAGATCTTAAAGCACATGATTGCACTTGTATACTGTGGTTCTTTAATGTTAGGGTAAAAATAGGACAAGCTGAACACACTGATAGACAATAGAAATACACCGAAGGGAGGAGTAGAGCGAAAGAAGAAAGAGGGGTAGAGAGGGTGTGAGAGAGGATTGGAGGCAGGAGGAGAAGGAAGGGAGGGAATGTAGTGGGAGAGAGGAGTGATAGAGGGGGAGGGGAAGTAGTAAGTAGAGGGAAATGTTGGAAGGAAGAATGAAAGTTGGAGGGGGGTGAAAGTGGGTGTATGGTGGGTCAAGGTGGTATATTGGGTTTGTATCTTGGGGGGTAATGTTTATAAAAGGAAGGCTATGTTTATTATTCAATGTCATATGCCCCGGTTATGCACAGTATACATGTGATTGTATGGAATGAAATGGAAATAAACATATTTAAAACGAACGAAATGAGACCATGATTTCATTTTCAATTATTGTCAGGTCTATTGTCTTTGATTCTTTAGAAGCATTGTAATAAGGAGTTGATGGACTCTCTGAAATTTCCAAGCTTTTTTGTCAATTCTTTAGTGATGTTATAGGTTGGAATCCTTGGTAATGTAATCAAACCACATATGAAGGTCAAAACAAAACCCATTGGAATTCAGTGTGACAGCCAGGGCAAAGTGGAATGGCCTTTCAAACATAATTGAAAAGAGTTCAGTTTTGGAAGAGAAAGTTGGAAAGACTTTACATCCCATAGACCCACAGTGTGTCCCAAGATATGTTCTATTCAACAAGATTCTATTTTCTTTGTTGGAATTTCTGAGACTTTTGTTTTAGATTGGTCTCTCTTTTTCTCTTATCCTAGTGGCAGGAATATCATAAATTCCCCAAAGTACGAAGAATATTTTGACTGAAAAATTAAATAACCATGGTGTAAATTTATAGGTATGATCAATAGGTTGGACCAATACTTTGCAGCAGTAACATTCTGAATAAAAGTTGGAGATAGACAGACTGGTGATTTGGATATAATCAAGCAAAATTTCAAATAACCAAGTACAAAAACTCCGCTCAGGATTAAAATAAAATGAATAATAAAATAAAATAATAAAAACAATAAAATAAAATAATAAAATAGAAATAATAAAAGAAAAAATAATAAAATAAAAGTAAAATAGGAGTGTGCCTAATTATATATATCACAATACTATGCAGTTCTGTTCCTTCATAACATCTTGCATCTGGCCAGCTATATAAGCACTTTTTATGGGTTTTTTAAAGCAGTTCCTAAAGGCAAACAACAATTGGAAATACATTTAGAGGAACCTATTCAATATTTCAGTATGGTTTATTGTTTTATGTCTCTACAGATTGATTAGCTGATGAAATATTTTAATACCCTTTGGGGTATGACAGATATATTTTTTAGTGACTGAAATGAATGAATTAAGGTAAGTTTTAATTTTGAATAGATATTTACAATATAACCATGGGATGTTTGTTTTAAATATTCATCTGTCTGTCTGTCTGTCTGTCTGTCTGTCTGTCTGTCTATCATCTATCTATCTATCTATCTATCTATCTATCTATCTATCTATCTATCTATCTATCTATCATCTATCTATCTATCTATCTATCTATCTATCATCTATCATCTATCTATCAGAATGGAAAAAGTCAAGATAAACTATAAATACCATCAATTACACATTTTAAATATTAGTTCTTTTAGAAAGCAAATGTGAATATACAAAGGATGTATGGAACATGCTTTACCTTTACATTCCGAATTATTTCAGAAATAAAGAGCTAGATATTGTAATGAATTCTTAATAGGCTCATATTTCTAAATGTCAAGTTGTTCTTACTGAGATCTATTTCCAGATGGGCTCTTAATCTACTGATAAAACAATAGAATGAATCAAAGTCTGGTTTCATTTATGCTTTAACATGGTCTTGGATGAAGGCCAACAATGTCTGGCTAATGCAAACATACTTGTGAACGGGCGGTCCTTTTCTCACAATTCTGGTCAGATGTGTCTACAGGGTGTGGTGGTCAAAATGTCAAGATGGCAGAGTCAGGACAGAGCGAAGTGCAAAGTTCTGCCTATTTTATTTGTATTGTTGCAAGTGACCATATCTTGCAGAAACACCTGGCCTTAGGGGAGGAGGAGGACTCTGCAAAGCAAATCTGGAGACTATTAGCGGGAGTGTGTGCAGCAGTTGAGATGAAGCGAGAGTTTTCCTAAATGAAGTCCATTTGAAACATGAATAGAACATTTTGGCAGTTTGAACTTAATTTTCTCGATATTTTATTGATGTTTTCTTTCTAAAACAAGTGTTTGGCAGTAAGTATGTATGTGATTTCTTTCTAGATTTTTTTTTAGAAACATGCTTTTACAGTTATTTGATAGAGGACAATATGTGTAGCTCAGAAATGAAATGAGTGGTCCTTGGTGCTCTTTGACCTTGTTTTCTTGCAGACATTTCATTACCCAAACTAGGTAACTAGCACTGATAATGTTACCTAGTTTGGATAATGAAACATCTGCAAGACAACAACCAAGCTCAGAGAGCATTGAGGACCTTTCAGATATTTGGATGATCCAATACCATAGATGGTGATTTGTGAGTTATTGGCCACTTTAAAATATTTTGCCAAAGTAAAGAATAATTTTCTCTCCATTTACTGTAAATGTTTATTTTTTTTAAAGGACAGAAATATGAATTACATATAAAGAATGAAAGCAGAGAAAGAAGCAGAAGAAGATAATAAAGGAGTGAGAAGAAGTTAAAACTTTGAAATTGATTACTGTATTATAGTTTGTTGCACAGTCAGCCAGATGTTCAGACTGGATTTGGCATTTTTATCCAGCTATCAAGTCCTTCTCAAAAACCTGATATAGGCAGAGATTGAGTTATTTATAAAAATAATAAAGCTGGGTTATACATAAATAAATAAATTACTAAAAGCCCACTTATTACAGTGAGCCCATATCAGTATCATTGATATCATTCGTATTCACATAAGCTCTATTTCTATATTCTCTAATATATTCTATATTGTATAATATATCATATAATCACTTAAAATATATTAGTATTTACATATTTATACAGTGTTATCACATTTGTTGTAAATAATACTTAGTTCTTATACAATATCTCACGTCTGTCGTCCAACCATTTATACCATCTGTTCCACACTTTATAGTACTCTGATTCTTCTCTATCCTTCAGTTCAATGGTCAACCTAATGGTCAAATAATTCTTAAGGAAGTCATCGCAAAGGCCATGAAATGGCATGTGCCCAGTGAGAACTGCAGCCATGAAATTAAAAGATCCTTGTTTCTTGGGAAGAAAGCTATGGCAAACCTTGCTGACAAAGGTTTGTATAATCAAAGCAATGGTTTTTCCCAGTGGTAATGTATGGCTGTGAGAGTTGGACCATAAGGAAATCTGGGTGCTGAAGAACTATAGTGTTGGAGAAGAATCTTGAGAGTCCTTTGGAGATAAAATCAGTCAACCTTAAAGGAAATTGACAGACTGTTCTTTGGAAGGACAGATACTGAAGCTGAACCTCAAATATTTTGGCCAGCAAATGAGAAGAGGAGATTCATTTCCCTGGTAATGGGAAAGATTGAAGGCAAAGGGAGAAAGGAATGGCTGAGTATGAGATGGTTAGATAATGTCAGCAATAAAATGAACATGAATTTGAATGAATTCTCCAACACAAATTTTGAGACAGGGGCCTGGCATGGTATGGTCCATAGGGTTTGTAAAGAGTCAGACATGACTTAGTGATGGAACAACAATGAGAATTGTGGAACAATGTTGTCTTAAAAATCCACTGTAATTGAAGTACTTAATGATGACTGAAGCATTTCCACTCAAATAAATATGGAAACAACAATGACTTTGATAATTTCCCCTCTCAGTGGTAACTATTTATATCCCATGGAATAAACAGGGAGATCTGAAAGAGGCAAAGGCGACTTGCTTTACAATACAGCATTAATAATTGAGAATGACATTAGAACGAGAAAAGATTGCAGAGCATGGAGCAATGAATAACAATAATCTTAGCTCATCTTGAATGTCACTCAGATTTGTCACTGAAGTGCATGTAACTTTCTTTGGATTATTCCAAAGTTATTTAAATTGGCTAATCTCTGCTAAACATTTTGTTATTTTTAACTTATCCCAGCACATGAATTTTTATAAGGCTGATAATAGGTCTCTATTTGTTTGGACAAAAGAATTACTCAAACAGCTGTCAAGAAACATTTATCTTGCTACATTCAGGAATCTGGGAAGTAAAATCACTAAACAACTTGCCAGACTTCAAGTTCCCTAGTGATACAAACTTCAGATCACAGAAAGTATTTCTGGACTGTGTTTTTTCAAAACTAGATATGATGCAGATTTATGCTTGGTATGAGTCATGATTCTGACTAAAGGTCAAAATAAATAGGGTGTGTGCTCATCTTTCTCTGTTTGGGGAGGGAGGGATTTAATTTTTTTATTATTCCCCTCGTTTTCTTTCACAATATAAACAATCTCCGTACCTGCATTATATACTTCAGATGTGCTAAAATTATATAATTTTCTTCAAAGAAATTCTAGAAATGATATCAGAGTTCTTTGTGCTCTCTGAACTTCATTGTTTGGTTGCCAATTACCAGACTAGATAACATCATCAGTGCTAGTGGGTGTTTTAGTTGTTTAGTTATTATGATTTAGTTGTGAGGAAGCTCAGTTCTGCTTTTCTAAATTCAAATAAATATCCAATATAAATGTCAAGAGATCCCATCAACTCATTATGTATGATTCTAAGTATTTTAATATGTCTTCACAGTTGGGCCCCATTAGAGGAATTTATATTAAAAAAGCACATCAGGAACATTTTAAATGAGTATCATGGGAAACCGTATCTTAAAACTATATACAGGGGGAAAAGATTTGTAGTAATGAACTATATATAGTAGATGGTTGTTTTTAATAGACGTTGCTTTGAAATAAAATTTAAACAATAATAGCAGTAGACTTATATACCGCTTCATAGGGCTTTCAGCCCTCTCTAAGCGGTTTACAGAGAGTCAGCCTATTGCCCCCAACAATCTGGGTCCTCATTTTACCCACCTCGGAAGGATGGAAGGCTGAGTCAACCCTGAGCCGGTGGGATTTGAACCGCTGAACTGCTGATCTAGCAGTAGCCTGCAGTGCTGCATTTAACCACTGCGCCACCTTGGCTCTTCAAAACACTACTTTACCATGCATCTCCATAAATCATAATATTAGATATATAAATTAGAATTCACCTAAAAATTAGCAAACTGGATTTTTAGTCCTTTTTACTTTTGGGTAATTTAGAAGTTTCAGACATCAATAATGCTGAGAAGGGTAAAGGAAATCAGCAGTGAGTAGTTGATTATAGCAGTGGTGGATGTCCATTAGGAGACTTGGATGACCAGGTTTGAAGACAGATTACCCAACAAAAAATCTACCCATGTTGCTAAGTGTGAATGCCAATATGATGATACTGGGATGGCACTGGAGAGTTTGAGAAATAAAACGGGTGCCTTAAAGTTTGCAGACCCTTCATGCCATAGTAGCATACATTTAAACTCGGATACCCTGACACCAAATCAGGATCTCCTTCTAGCATTATCAGTTCTTAAAACTGGAATATTTCTATAAGTAAACTTTTTATAGTCACAGAGGAGCAATGAGGAACATCTGTGGCACAGATTATCAAGCCACAGGCATGGCTGGAAGCATCAAAATGTCTAACTTGAATTGACTAGGGCTAAGCTGCATAAAATAAGCCTACCATAAAAACTGTATATTAGGAATGAAAACACGTGATTTCTTATCATACCAAACACTTGCATATTTGACATGACTTTGTCATGGATTACTTCAGTATGAAAAGTGAAACTGGCGATGTCATGTAGAGAGGCTTACTAGGGAAGGACAAACTCTTAGAAGACTAGATTTGCATTTTAGGAAGCTTCAGAAATGATGATGTACCTTTTCTTTAAAGATGGGACAGAATTTCTTAAATTTTACATCACATTTCAATATCTTTATATGTTAAGCATTCAAAAAGAGGTGGAGTTAGCTAATAGTCAGCATTGTTCTACTCTGTTTCCCTGAAAATAAGACCTCCCTGGATAATAAACCCAATCAGGCTTTTGAGTGCATGCGCTAAAATACCCCCCCCCCCAAATAAGCCCACCTCAAAAATATTGCAACACAACAGCAGCCATGAGGTGACCAAGCTCACCACCTCCTGCGCCTCAAAAATAATAAGACCTCCACATAAATAAGGCCAAGCGCTTATTTCGGGAGGGGGGGTGTCAAGAAAATAAGACCCTTCTCAATTCTCTCAATTCTCAGTAGTATCACTGGTGGATGCAATGGGATAATTGCAAGGGCTTTTATACCCATGAAAACTGTATTTAGCTCTCATAGTATTTCAGCTGTCTCTTGTACAGTTCAAAATAAATATTGCAATGGTGATGAGTCTGTTCCTTTCTAGCTGCCTACTACATGAGGTAAGAGACGTAGAGGAAAGAGAAAAGAAAGATAAAGAAATGCTTAAATAAAGGAGGTGGGTGTGGGGGAAGTTCTAGAGAGAAAATAAATGGGTGGCTTAATTCTTTCATCCTTGCCCATTAATAGTCTTCCATAAATTACTTCTGCAGGATTATGCCCTCAGAAGAAAAAAGGTTCTTCAGCCACACTTTATTCTGACATATAATTATAACAATTTATCATCCAGAAGTATCACCAGGTTTATTTTCTGAATATAATGTAATACTCTCATTCATGAGAAATCATGCTTAGCAATGGAAAAGTAAGCAATCCACATTTAGGGAAATATGCATTTATAAATGATAACCCTTTGTAGATGGGATACTTTCCTTCCCAACTTTGATTACTTCTTTGTATACTTGCTGGTTACAGCAAATTGGTAGCAAAGCTGTACTTGCTTAATAACTGAATTTATTATGTGGAATTCCATTTTCTTTCCTCAATGCACTCAAGGGAAAGCGGTGCCTGTAGACCATACACATCTGTGACATTCTGGAACAAGTCCAGGCTGAAGAGTAAAGTGATGCTAAAAATGCTTCAAGTAAAGCTCCATTCATGATTTTCCAAAGCTGTATATATAATTTCACATGAGAGAAAATGTGTGAAATGATCATACCAAGACAAGTTAGTTTAACAGCATAATAATGCTCTGTGAGGGAAGTCGGTGGTTTAAAAATGTGAAAATTAAATTAAAATTATTAAAAAAAATTAAAATTAAAATAATTAAAATTAAAATAATTAAAATTAAAATTAAAATTAAAATTAAAATTAAAATTAAAATTAAAATTAAAATTAAAATTAAAATTAAAATTAAAATTAAAATTAAAATTAAAATTAAAATTAATTAAAATTAATTAAAATTAAAATTAAAATTAAAATTAAAATTAAAATTAAAATTAAAATTAAAATTAAAATTAAAATTAAAATTAAAATTAAAATTAAAATTAAAATTAAAATTAAAATCAAAATTATTAAAATTGAAATTGAAATTGAAATTGAAATTATTAAAATTAAAATTTGCACAAAAGATAAAAACCAGATAAAATGGGCAATAATTTTGTATAAATATTGTGGAATAATTTTATCCAAATCCAGCCAAATTTCCAACAAACTCAACTGAAATTATTCATTTAATTGATTTTCTTACCCTAATAGAGGGGTTTGCATTTTTTTCAAGATAGTTAATGTTCTTAGCCTTTGCGTTACATGTTGTTGATGTTGAATGGTGCAATTCAAAAAAGTGATGCAAAAAAAAAAAAGATTTACACATAGTGTAATAGGAATTTTGTCCTCCTATTTAACATTTATCTCCCTTCTGTCACCTAAAAATATTTGTACTATACTTTAAATCAGGATTCATTTATGAGTTGAAAGAAAGTGCATTGTTAATTTATCCACACTATTCAGGTTGACTCATTGCTGGAAAGAAGAACAGAAATGGATATTGATACCTTGAATTAATTTCCCACTGTCAGTCTGTTTTGCTTAGTTTCAAAGTATCTCTCCCTGTTATATCCTCAAGTCCCCTGTCCATGGGGTCTTTAATGCTCTCCAAATTTGGTCATTTTCTTGCAGACATTTCATTACCAAACTGGGTAACATTATCAGTGCTAATAGGGAGTGAGATTTGCTCTCATTTAATATACTTCTGGCTTGCCCTGTCAGTGTTGGTGAGAGTGTTTTTGGTAGTTCCTTGATTGGGCTTGTTAGCTTGTTTGGCAGTTCTTTAATTGGGGTATTGTTTGTTTCTTGGTTGTTGATTTAATGTTAATCTTAGATTAACATTAAGATTGTTCATATTTGGGTGTTGATAGCTGATGAAGACGTGTTTTAGTCTTTTTGTTTCCTTTTTGAGTGTGTCTTTTGAATGGTGTGTAGATGTTGTTTTTGTCTATGTGCCTGTTGATGGCCGATTTGTTTATTTTATTCATCAAAATTCATTTTGATGTGTTTATGGCTTTTTAACAGATATGTGGCTGATCATATTATGGTTCATTTGGTACAGTGTAATGTGTATACACAAAGAATGTGTGGTATCGAGCATGTTTTATGACCAACAAATTGCGCCTTATTCAAGAAAATATGGATAAGTGAACTGGTTTGGCTTGAAGTATAAACACAATGATTTTGTGTCAAGGCGCCCACTTGTAAGAATACAAAATGAAGAATAAAATGTAAGTTGCAAATCAAAGTTGATGCTTTTTATTTCCTTTCTCAAGTTGTTGTTGTTGTTGTTTTGTGAAGTCTGATACCTGTTTTGCAAGCTATTGGTCTTGTACTGGATTTTAATGCATAACTAACAGTTGCAACTTGGATGACAGAAGCTCAACTTTATACATCATTCAGTTGGCAAAATCAGCAGAGCTTCCGTTTCTTAATGGTGTCATTTTGACTGAATGCTATTAACAGATTACCTCTGCCTAGGGCAATGGAGCATGTGCAAGAGAAAGATAACCTTGTGTTCATAATTTAATATTAACTGTTTTCTCCATAATACTTCTTTCCAGTACATTAACAATAAACCAATATGGCCTTGTCCCCACAGTCGTATACTTGAGGTTTTTTTTTAAAAAAAAAAACCCGGGGGGATTACATGATAGAAAATTCCTGAAGATTTTCCTGTGAAATATTTCAAATTACTCAATGGTTCTTGTCAGCAGTGGGGGTAGTAAAATCAACTGGCTTAGATTCAATCAAATTTAATTCCTCCAATTTAGCTTTGCCACACTTCAAAGGGTGTTCTTATGAATTGTCTTGGTGGGGAAAAAAATTAACAGTAATTTCCTCTTATACTGAAAGCTCTCAGTTGTGTTTAACATAGTGAGATCAAAAAATGATTTTTTTTAAAGACACAAATACTCTGACACAGTTTGATATAAAAGTCTAAGCCATTTACAGAAAACTCTTTATGGAATTTTCATCCTATTC
Source organism: Thamnophis sirtalis (assembly GCF_051295495.1). NCBI lineage: Eukaryota > Metazoa > Chordata > Lepidosauria > Squamata > Natricidae > Thamnophis > Thamnophis sirtalis. The sequence continues at coordinate 127,095,151 of NW_028261382.1, read as the reverse complement.
CGTTCCCGGGAGCTAAATTTATATGGTGCCATAGCTATCATAGCACGAGAGTATTAGCTTTCTCACTCTCTGAGCGGTTCCATGCAGTTGGAGGGCCCTATCGCTTGCTACCACTCACATACATGAGCATTACGGGTTTATCTCATCTTCTATAGTGAGTACTTGGCCCAATTCATTCCTGTAGGCTACTTTACTAATAACCTATTTCTTATCAGGGCCTTTCCACCTCAGCTTGTGATCAAAGAACCAATTAATGGAATGGAGAAAGGTGAAGCATTCAAATAATAGGGACAGCTGTTTTTCTCTGTTAGGGAAAATCCATTTGTATTGTTATCGCCTTCTCCAAGTTCTGCAGTCTCTGCTTAATTCAGGAGCTGCTTCATTCTGCTGATGACTGAAAAAGGGAAGCCACAATGAACTCCGAAGAGAAACTAGGGAAGAAAATCAGAATATTTCAACTGGGCTCTGCTGTTATCAACTTGAAAGTGAAACACAATGAGGAGGACAACAACAACAGCAAGCAGATAAGAAGAAAATCTCCTGCAAAGACTATGCCATTTTTTGTCATTATCAAGCATGCCTTCTTTCATCACCTTTTCCATCATTGATGCCCATGCTCTCTTCCATTTAGCTGTCAAAATCAGAGAAACAGACACAGATGGTATCTTGAGTTTTACATCAATTGAAAAGTAATTATATGAGGAAATAGTTGTAACTGGCCAGCATGAATAATGTTTTGGCATAGAGAGAAACTCTTAAGCATTTGCTGCCATTCAGAACTAATTTGCCAAGTTGGCTTTTTCCTCTGATCCATTTTAGGATTGAAATAATGATGATGATGATGATGATGATGATGATGATGATGATGATGACGACAACAACAACAACAACAAACAAGGAAGCTTATGACAATGAATCATGCTTTGCACCCTAAAATTGATGTTGACTGATTATATCTACCAAGAGCAGAGGATGGTCGAGGACTCCTACAAGTAAAACAGACTGTGGAAGAAGAAAAACACAGCTTGAATGATTACATCCAGAAAAGTGAAGAACCAATGATTAAGGAACTAATAAAGGAGGTCTTTTAAAGACAACTAAGTCAAAAGCTGAATATAAGAAAGAAGTAATTGAGAAGCGAGCTGAAAATTGGAAAAACAAAGCTATGCATAGCCAGTACTTGAATAGTATTGAAGGCAAAGCTGACCAAAAGCTAACTTGGAACTGGTTAAGATCAGGACCACTGAAAAAAGAAACAGAAGGCTTTATTTTGGCAGCTCAAGAACAAACCTTAGCCACAAACTACATGAAGGCAAAAATTCAACATGTTACCATCAACAGCAAATGTCGCCTCTGTAATGAGAAAGACGAGACAGTCGACCACTTGATCAGTGGGTGCAGCAAAATTTCATAAACTGACTACCTACAACACCATGGCCATGTTGCTAAGATCATTCACTGCAAATTGTGCCAAAAGTTTGGATTTGAATACAGCAAAAACCTCGGGGAACATCAGGTTCAGAAGGTTTTAGAGAATGAGAAAGTCAAGATCTTGTGGGACTTCAGAATTCAGACTGACAGGCACTTGGCCCACAACACACCTGACATAACAATAGTTGAAAAGAAAAAAAAATGGTTCATTGACATTGCAATACCTAGAGATGCACGAATTGAAGATAAACAGCAAGAAAAAAATCACAAAGTACGGAGGCCTGCAAATTGAAGTTGAGCAACTGTGGAAAAAGAAATAGTGTGTTGTCCCGATTGTAATTGAAGCCTTTGGAGCAATACCTAAAGGGCTAATTCGCTATTTGGAAATTTTAAATTTAGCAGACTTGAACATTCTGATTCTACAAAAAACCACCCTACTTAGAACAGCTTATATCCTCCAACGTTACCTTAACAGTTTCTAGGTTCTTGGTTAGGACTCAAGCTGTTGAGCTACCAACCAGCCCCAAAGGCTGTGAATCTCACCAAAGATTAACTAATAATAATAATAATAATAATAATAATAATAATAATAATAACAACAACAACAACAACAACAACAACAACAACAAACAAGGAAGCTTATGACAATGAATCATGCTTTGCACCCTAAAAGTGATGTTGACCGATTATATTTACCAAGAGCAGAGGGTGGTCGAGGACTCCTACAAGTAAAACAGACTGTGGAAGAAGAAAAACACAGCTTGAATGATTACATCCAGAAAAGTGAAGAACCAATGATTAAGAAAGTAAATAAAGAAGGTCTTTTAAAGACAACTAAGTCAAAAGCTGAATATAAGAAAGAAGTAATTGAGAAGCAAGCTGAAAATTGGAAAAACAAAGTTATGCATATCCAAAAGCTAACTTGGAACTGGTTAAGATCAGGAGCAATGAGAAAATAAACAGAAGGATTATTTTGGAAGCTCAAGGGCCATGCTCACATACATCTTTGGGAAGCAAGGTTTTTTGGAAGTGGTTTGATATTGGGATCTATCCTACAACTTTACTAGCGATGAAAGAGAGTGACTTGCCCAAGGTCACCAAGCTGGCTTCATGCTCAATGCAAGACAATCATTTTCCCATGTATTTTCCAAGGAAACATAGATAACACAGCCTCGAAAAGTATGCACTTAACAATACCCATGTATTGCGAAGGAACCGCTAGGCTAAGCTGGCTCGCAGCGCCCGCAGGACTCGAACTGCCGTGTAGCAGTTGTATGACAATTACTCAGATTGCGAAGGAACCGTACAGTATATATGTGACTGTACGAAATGAAAATGGAAAATAAAAACACAAGAGCCAAGGTGGCACAGTGGTTAAATGCAGCACTGCAGGCTACTGCTAGATCAGCAGGTCAGCGGTTCAAATCTCACCGGCTCAGGGTTGACTCAGCCTTCCATCCTTCCGAGGTGGGTAAAATGAGGACCCAGATTGTTGGGGGCAATATGCTGACTCTCTGTAAACCGCTTAGAGAGGCCTGAAAGGCCTATGAAGCGGTATATAAGTCTACTGCTATTGCTATAAGTCTACTGCTATTTACAACAACAACAACAAAAAAACCAATTTGGGGATGGGAGATTAATTCACCTTCCTCTAGACATCTTTTTTACATTGTGGTAACCCAAACTAGATGCAGTATTCCAAGTGTGGCCTTATCAAGGCATTATAAAGTGATATTAAGCTACACGTGTGTATGGGACAATTGGTAGTTCCCAGGCTGAAGAAAAAGCAGCAAGGCCCTAGATAAGGGAAAAATCTTCACCCAAGGCACAGAAAGGGAGGAGATGGAATGAAGGGGAGGAAATTAGATTTTTAGGAGGAAAGTTAGAGGGAGGTGGCTTCTGGGAGAAAGATTAAAAAGAGATTTGGCACCTGGTAGAAGTCAGGATCTTCTTGTAAAATATCTACTGTAAACATCCTCCTATTTGCTATGTATAATAAATAAGAAAGTCTCAAAAAAAAAACCCAATACCCATGTATTCCAAATTCATTGGTGATATACATTTTTCTCTCCAAATTTATGGAGACCTAACCCTAACCCTATGTGAATTTACCGCCAATGGGAATTTTCCATGTATTTTAACAGGAAACGATTTGATGGCAGGCTTGAAAATAATGCGCCCTCCTATACATACCCATGTGCTTCAAATCCATTAGTGATCTCCATTTTTCTCTCTGAATTAATAGAGACCTAACCATAACCCTAAGTGGATTTTCTATAAACTGGATTTTCCTATTCATTTCCAAAGAAAATATGGATAAGGCAAGAGAGAAAGATATGAACTCAACTAATCAAACCGATAGTCTCTGAATCTATTGGCGATGTCCATTTTGCTATACTTAACCTTAACCCTAAGAGGATTTTTCACAAATAGCATTTTCTCATGTATTTTCCCAAGAAATTTAGATAATGTAGATTCAAAAAGGATGCACGCTCTAACCCTGGGTTAGAGTGTAGTTAGAGGGTAGATGTAAATCTAACCCTAAACCTAATTGGCTTTTCTGCAAAGGGATTTTCATTTGTATTTTCCCAGATTCAGAGAACTTTGGTATGCTCAGGAGGGTGCATACCTTTGGAGCCTGCCATATATATGTTTCCTAGGAAATTCCCATTCATGGAAAATCTACTTAAGGTTAAGGTTAGGTCCACATGAATTTGTACAGCAAAATGGACAATGCCAATGGATTCAGAGCCCTTCGGTATGGTTAGGAGGGTGCATACTTTCCCAGCTTGCTTTATCTACTTTTCCTGGGAAAATACGTGGGAAATTCCCATTTGCGGAAAATCCACTTAGGGTTAGGATTTGACTTTTTGCTGCATATGACTTTTTGCACTCAAGTGGCCTCCAAAACAATTCGTGATGTCCATCTAGCCTACAAATTAATATGGACCTAACCATAACCCTAAGTGGATTTTCTATAAATAGGATTTTGCCATGTATTTCCCCACAAAACTCAGACAAGGCAAGTTCAAAAATATGCACCCTCCTAAAAATATGTATATGCACCAAACCGATTGATGATGTCCATTGTCAGCTAACCCCAAGTGAATTTTTCCACAAATTGGAATTTCCTATTTATTTTAATAGGAAATGTACATAAGGCACCCTTCAAAAGTATGCACCCTGCTAATCATAATTTTTCCTAGAAAAATTAGATAAAGCAGATTGGAAAGGTATGCACCTTCCTAAGCTTACCCATGGGCTCCATACTCAATTGATGATTTCTATTTTTTCCATCAGAATTCATGGTCAGCTAACCCTAACTGGGTTTTTTTGTAAAATGGGAATTTCCCATATATTTTACTAGGAAACATAGATAAGGCATGATTGAAAAGTATGCAGCCTCCTAACCATATCCATGCACTCAAAATTCATTGGTAATGTACATTTCTCTCTTCAAATGCATGGTGATCAAACCCTAACCCTAAGTGGATTTTTTGCTAATGGGATTTTCACTTGTATTTTCCAGGAAATGTAGACAAGGGAGGCTCGAAAGAAATGCACCCTCCTAATCATACTGATGTTCTTTCAATTCATTAGCAATGTCCATTTTGCTCTACAAATTCATGTGGATCTAATCCTAAGCCTAAATCCTAATACCATGAATGGTATTTTCCCATGCATTTTCTGAGGAAATGTAGATAATGCAGGATCAATAAGTATGCACCCTCCTAACCATACCGACGGGCTCTGAATCCATTGGCGATATTAGTTTTGCTCTCCAAATTTATGGAGACATAGCTTTAACTTTTATATGAATTTTCCACAAATGAGAATTTATCTTGTATTTTTCCAGGAAACGTAGATGAATCAGGCTCAAAAAGTATGCACACGCCTATCCATACCCATGCGCTCCAAATCCATTGCCTATGTCCATTTTGCTCTGTGATTGTTCATCTTTTAGTGAATGGAGTTTTCTTATGTATTTTTCCAGGAAACATAGATAAGGCAGGCTCAGAAAATATTCAACCTCCTATCTGTACCCATGGTCTCCTAATCCCTTTTTGTTTCCAAATTCATGTGGGTCTAACCCAGTGGTGTGTTCTGGATTCCGTTCCAACCAGTACGGTTGGAATGGTCCCAGCGTCACCCAGATGGATGTGTGCCGCCCGCGCATGCGTTGTACTTGCCTGTGATGCTTCCGCAAGCCTCCACAATGGTCCAGCTGCTCGGTGGAGTGTCATGCAGGCGCCATGCGTGCCATGCATGTGCGCGGAAATGCCAAAGGCTTAAAGCACAGATAAGGAGCTCGGGCAGGCGGGTGGGCCCTCTGGAGCATCGTACTGGAACGGTACCCGGTGCTCCGGGCAGGTTGCAGTATGCCCTTACCGGGGCGTACCGCCTGCAACCCACCACTGGTCTAACCCTAAATGGATTTTCCACCAATGATGACTTCCTACTTTCTAACCTTGGGCTTTCTCAAAAGGGATCTAATGCATGAATTATACTGTATGAATACATTGATGCACTGAGAAGTGAGCTCTGGAAAACCTAGGTTTTTTTTAAAAAAAAAATACAAACCAGACTTGGTAAATCAGTCTTGACAACTGGTTATTAATGCAGTAAGGTCAATGGTCTGGCTAGCCCTGGTACATCTAGGCATTAACGCATTGTGGAATTATGTTTCTTAGTAAGAATTGGTTTCTACACTTGGCTGATCATTGGGACCTATCCCTGGTGTGCCTATATTTTGCCCAGCTGGTGGTGGGTCTTTATCTCCTTCTGAAGCTGCTTGAGCCATTTCCTGTCCTGTCTGGAAACAGAACTGAGCGCAGATGATGATTTTTCTCTCATGCTTCTCTTTCCCCTGCCTTTTGCAAAAGATTTTTGTGGGGAAAGAGAAGCAATCGCTCCTGGAAAATAGTGGGTGAATAAAAATTGTGTGCATCATGATGAAAGTGCACAAAGCAGCAGGATATGTTGTGAGCAGAACCCACCTGCTGATTGCAGACAGTGAAGCCACTGGTGGTGTGGAATCGCAGAATCAGTATTAGATGGAAGAAATCAAGATGCATTTAAGTGTAAGAGCATACCTAAGTGATAAAAGGACCACCTGGAAACAAAGGATAATTTGTATTAAAATGTATTCAAAACATTCTCAGGCCTAAGTTCACTTCTGAAGTATCAGATATGCACTACCTACATCTCAAAGGCACAAGTTGTTTTATTGAATATATTTTGGGGATCCTTAATAAAACTGAGTCCCAGATATTTATTCGTCTTCCATTTATTTTGCTTTCCTCTTGCCAAAGGGATGTTAAGCAATAGTGTAAAATAAATTTGGATCTAAAGAATATATTCAGTTGCCCAATTTCTTTCCATAGTAGAAATTGGGAAAACATTAGGGTTAGATTTCTGTTTTGCTTGTATCATAATGCTGCATGAATGAATTGAAAGCAGGCAAGCTGGATGGCAGAAATCACTTAGGAAATGGGTGGGACCTCAGTAAAAGCCAAAAGGATGAGAAATGTCCACTGAATGGATTGGGAGTGGCAGAGCTGAAGAACTGGGGAGCTAAGAAACCTGGATCTGGTTTGAGTACAGTAAGTAGAAGTTGCAAAGAATCAGGTGGGAACAAGACAAGACAAGGGGAGTGGAAAGTGCTCTATGAGACTTTCACAATGAAACTAAAGTGTTGAAAGGTGTGAATCTGATGCTGGGGTGGGCTGCTGGGGGTTTGCAGGGGTTTAGGAGAACCTCTAGCTAAGATTCTGTGCAGTTTGGAGAACCCCCAAATCCTATTCCTGGCTGATCCCGCCCACCCTGCCCCTCCCCTCCCAGGAGTTCCCACACATGGCCCATTTTAGATGCAGGTAAGTGCAGGGTGCGCATGGAGGGTCAGGGAGGGAAAGAAACGGACCTACCAGATGTTTGGGCCTCCGCAGGGCCTCCGGAGCCTGTTAAAGCCGTTTTTGCCCTCCTGGAGGCTCAAGAAAAGCCTCCAAACCCCAGGGAGGGCAAACCCCCCATCTATAGTGCAGGAGGCCGACTAGGCCACACCCAGCATGGCCACTCCCATCCAGCAACCGGGCAGAGAACCTCTTGCTAAATTTTTTGAAGCCCACACCTGTGTGAATGTGTTCTGATTTTAAAATGTATCACCTCTCTTTAAAGAGGCTTCTTTGCCAAGTCTCACAGAAGATGGTGGTGGTGGAGAAGGATTCATCCCCATTGACTTCAATAGCTATTTTGAGGTAAAATTATTGTTGGGGGTCTATGTAATTCTGTGAATCTGTCACATAAAGTTATTATTTGATGCATTAAAATAGAACAGCTCTGTGCTATTTCTGAATGCAAATAACAAATTAGTTTCTCCATTCCTTGAAATTTATCTCTTGTGTCTTACTGGATTTGTGGAAGATGAGACAAATGGGCCTTAGTGGTCCCTGTGGTTGGAAAGCTAACAGCAGACTTGGTTGACGGCTTTTGGATTGAAATTAGAAAAAAGAATCAGGACAGTTCCTCAAATTTGACTAGTTCTTTTAAAATAAGTGGAGGCCAGGCAAAAGTGCTTTACTGATAAGAGTGCAGCAGGAGAACAAAGCATCTTTAGAATCAGATACCTCTGTGATATACCTGTTACACAGAGAAGCTTTCTGTATGATGAATGCCTTTTTGAATTCTCCAACAAATCTATACAGACAGATATTGCGTGGATAACTTCTTTAAGTTGCTCTAGGAATGTAATGGTACATGAGGATGATCTTGAGAGAGAGAGGAAGAGATGGCAGGACCGTCATCCTACCATATCTTGGTCTCCTTGGAATTAAGTACAAATAGACCATTCTTGCATGATCAGGGGTGAGCTACTACAGGTTCACCCGGGTTATGTCCGGTTTGGAGAACCTCTAAATCCCACCCATGGCTGGTTCCACCTCCCCTCCCAGGAGTCTCCACATGGTCCGTTTTGGATGCGAGTTAAGTGCAAGGCCCCTTGCGGAGGCTTGGGAGGGGGGAGAGGGAAACGGGTCTCCCGGAAGTTCCAAAAAACTGGGAATGGGGTCTTTTGGAACTTCAGGCCAAAAGGGCCTCCGGAGCCTGGAGGAAGCAGTTTTCACCTTCTCAGAGGCTTGAGGAAAGCCTCCAGAACCTGGGGAAGGCAAAAATGGTGCTAGAAGCTGACCAGGCCACACTCACCCTGTCCATGCCCACCCTGCAACCAGGCAGAGAACCAGTTACTGAAATTTTTGAAGCCCAATCCTGCCCATTATATTCTTCTGATTGTTTTTCTTTTTTGAAAGAAATTCTAAAGTGGGGGGGTGGGGGCTGGAGGGAGAGAGAGCCAGAGTCAGAGAGAGCCAGAGAAAAAGACAGAGACACAGAACTGAAAGAAAAAAATGCAGAATTTCTCTGTCCTGGAGCATTTCTTTCCAGGTATATTTTTATGATTGCTGGAAGTAATTTCTCCAGACCAGCTGTACTGGGTATCCACTCAGCAAAGATTGTAAGATTCCAGTCGGTTCCAGTAGCTGGAACCTACTTCACTGAGAATCAATGCTTAATGGGAATAACTGTTTCTGGCAAACCAGTTCACAGAAGTCAAACCTCAGTTGAAGCCTCTTTACTCATTTTTGACTAGTGCAATCTAGGTTGTAGTCATGGGTCACTCAAGGACTGATCGGTTGGTCAAAAGTTGTTTAAATCCAACCAGGAACTCATGCTTTTGTTTTAAACTAGGATGCATCTTAGGCTGAGCCATTAAATTGCTGTCAATGGGGAAAAGAAAGGAATTTAACAATCAGCTGTTGAAGCCCGAGTAAGTCCTCGGACTTACGAATGACAGCTTGGCAACAGCCAGGCGCGCCTTAACCAATCAGGCGCGACCTGCAAGTTGCCGGGCTGTCATACGCGCGGCTATTGGTCCTTCCGTCTGACAGCTCTATATAAAAAGCTGTCAGACGGAGGAAGGGTGCCGGTCTACTTCTGTTCTTCGTTCTTGCCTGCAATAAAAGTTGTTCACTTACAGTTACCTCAGACGCCTCCTGACTGGTTCTTTCCGCGGATCTAACATCAGCAATATGGTAGATGATTAAGATGGGGTTGGATGAAAATTTAAATCTTTCTCCTATCAGTTTGTAGTGCTTTCTTGCTCTTCCTCAATGGCCCACATGAAAATAGGATATCCAATTAAAGTTTTCTCCATAATATGTTATGCTAACATTTCTCCTCAATCTCTCATTCTTAAAAAGGGAATTCCACCCAGGAATATGGGAGAAAGGAAAGCATTAGATTATGAAACATATTTAAAGGTGCTGAAATGAAGATCAACCCAGTATGAGGCTCCTATTCCTTCCCTGAAGGCAAAGCAAACCTTAAGTAGGAAAGCAACATAAACAATTTTGTCTGCACTTGTCACTGGCTTATCTATTCTAGAAAGGCTGTAGTAAATTTTGATATAATCCTTTAAGTTAGTCTCATTGGGTACCTTCTAGTTTCTGTTGGTTTCACCTGGGAGATCAGGGAATTAATAGACAGATTACTTGAGGCTTAACTTTCAGTCTAGGAAAATTGGAAGTAAAGCTATTTCAGGGACATCAGAAGTACCACATTTTTCAGAGTATAAGACACACTTTTCTCCCCTAAAACAGGGTGAAAATTTGGGTGCATCTCATATACCAAATGTAGCCCGCCTACCCGCCAGCGCTCATTCTTTGGCCTCTGCTTCCCAGCAATTTTCCTCCTTGCAGTAAACAGCTTGTTTCAGTTTCAGCTTCACCACAGTCTGATTAGCACAAGCAGCTGATTGTCAGTTGGATCGGCCTCCGGAGGATCAGCAGTTTCAGGCTCCGGGATTGCCATTGCTTATTGCTGCCTCTTTTTTGGCCTTTGCGCGCCTTATTGCTCCATCCCATTTTTGGCCTATGCACCCCCCAAGCACCCCATGCACCCCATTTTCCACCCATTCTGATCCCCGCCGCCCAGAATGGGCAGAAAACAGGGCACACAGAGGCCAAAAAACGGGGTGTGCAGAGGCGGCAATAGGCTATGGCACTCCCTGCAGCCTGAAACAGCTGATTCTTTGGGGGGGGGGTCGACAATCAGCTACTTGTGCTAATCAGGCTGTGCTGAAGCTGAAACTGAACCAGGCTGTTCACTGTTTGCTGAAAGAGGCAAATTGCTGGGAGGCAGAGGCAGACTTTTTTTCTTGTGCTAATCAGGCTGTGCTGAAATTGAAACAGCTGTTTTCTGTTTGCTGCAAGGTGGAAAATTGCTGGGAGGCATATTTTTTCTTGTTTTTCTCCCCAAAAGCTAGGTGTGTGTTATATTTTGGAGCATCTTATACTCTGAAAAATAAGGTATGTTCCTGGAGAACTTTAATGGCAAAGAACACAGCTTTTCCCTTTAGAAAGTTAACATACTTTTATAAGTAAGGCTGCCACTTAAAAATAACACATACAGACTGGGTTCACACAAAATAGTAGATCAGGACTAGGTTAAATATGTAGTTCCTTAAGTTATGTGAGCAAGGCAATCAGTCCATTCTTTGCATGGCTTAGGGAATCTATTGTAGTTTAACAAAATAGAAAAAGTTATATTAAGCTGGGTTTAGAGCATTGTGTGAAACCAGTCAGAGATCTCAAGAGGTTGCTGGAATGCAATTGCATGGAAGAAAAAAACTAGCTTTATGCAACTGCAATGATGCTTGCCATTTCTAAAGAGATTCCCATACATATAATGACTGGAAAATAATAAGGACGTGATTTCATCTCCCTATTAAGCAGCAGCTGTTACTTAGCAGTCTGCCTGATTTGACATAGCTTAATATCTTGTCCTCCATTTATTAAACTGATCGGGTGGCTCAAAGTGAGAAAAGTAAATGCAAATGAAAGATAAATAAACAAGAGGAATTGATCACAGGTGAGCAGAACTGGGAAAAACTGGACCAAACTTTGATATGGATAAAAATGAATACACCACCACAGAATGAAGATGGTTTACAATATTGGTCTGAAAGCACTATGTTAATACCAGTAGAATCACAGCTACTGAGGTTGTATGAGGCTTATTGGCTTTCATGCAATGATAAAGAGTTAATGCCACATTTTAAAGTCTGTAGTGGAATGCAAATAGGAAGCCTCAGGTCCATTTAATCAAGTATTGTCGGCATCAATTGGCAAAGGTTATCGGCGGTTTTCTTAAACTCCGTGGCCTTTTCCCAAATAAACTGCTAAATATCATCATATTTAGTGTATATGAATACTAAACACCGTATGTGATAGTGTATATGTACAAATGTATATAAAAATAGATGATGATGATGATGGAGACTAGCAGCTATTGTTCTAGGAAAAAAGCAAGGAGGAAGATTTATTTGGCTTTGCTGGGTGGGTTATAATGGCATTTGAAAGTTTTTTAAAATGCGTTATTATCATGGCAGAAACAGCAATTAAGCTTAGAGGGGGGTATGACTTACACATTTTTTTCTTGTAACATTCAAAGCAATATAGCTTTGTTCAAGCAGCAGTTAACATACACTTGGTTGGCTTGACCAGAGCTGTCTATTGTTTCCTACATTGATGCTTAACATTGATGCTTTGTCTTGTAAGGGAGTCAGTTTCCCAACTAAGGTCACTAAATGCAATGCATTTTTAAGTGCAGTCAATCTGAGCCTTTCACTTAAGAGACTCAGAACATCAGTTCACGGAAGCATAGCTCAGAAATAATTTATACAATCAATTAAAGAACATTATCAAGGGATGATTTGACAACTGTTGCCATGCCAACCAGCATGGCAGATAGCATTTCAACGTTCAAAGGCTGCACCTGGTGATAGACATAGCAGATTTTGAGGGCTCTGGCAGAATCACAGATGCCCAAAGGTGTGGCAGAGACGTGATTTAGAAGCCTGATGTGATGCCTTTTTCGTGGTGAAAGGGTGTTGATAACATGTTGTTCACTCCCCTCCTTCCAAATTCTGTCATTTTTCATTCCTAGATGAAATCTGAAAGTGAGAATGCACTTTGCAGGCTGAGAAAATATGATAGCAAAATGGATGATGCTCATTTGCAGCCTGAGATAATTAAAAAAAAAAGTGTGCGCCAGTGTTTTTATGAAAAGCCTGTTAATCAGCCGCAACTTCACTATCCTTAATGGTGGTGTCTTCTACACTTCCAATTATTATTAGGAATTCTAGTGTGCAAAAGGCATTGCATTTAAATGTGAACCTAGGGACCTACAGTAGGAGGCCCAATCAAAGGATTAGCCTAACTGGTTTCTGAAGCCTGATTAACAGATCCATTTGGTTTCATCTCCCCATGTATTTCCAGTTGTAAATTTAAAGAGCTAGTTTTTACTTGCACCTAAGTTTGTAAAAGCCAAGATACCATAAGGAATACCGCATTCCATATTATTCTCCCACACACTGCATTTGGCAAAAGAGATGTTGCATTTCATTCAATCAGTTTTTGAAGTATTAAGACTGGACCACATCCAGATCCTTTAACATTCTAAGACAGAACATATTTATTTATTTAAAAGATATTCCTTTATTTCAACTGATTACTGTATAATTGCCTTTTTAAATGGTGTTTGTTATAGCAAATGGTTTTAGGAGGTATGAAAACTACCTTGATTTTTCTGCAAAGAAATTGGGTAGCTAAAAAGCCTAACTACACAAACAATATCATATTTTTGGATTGGCACATCTCTTTGCCTATCCTTCTGTTGTATCCAATATTGTTAAAGAAATGTTATTATTTTAAACATAAAATAATGCTAAGTATGATTATGCATTATGAATAGCACACAAGCAAGCAAGAAATAAAGAAAGAGGGAAAAGGGAGAGAGAAGAAGGGAAAGGAAGAAAGGAAGGAAATAAGAGAGAGAGACAGAGAGAAAGAAGAAGAAGAAGAAGAAGAAGAAGAAGAAGAAGAAGAAGAAGAAGAAGAAGAAGAAGAAGAAGAAGAAGAAGAAGAAGAAGAAGAAAACAGTTGTTATGTTAAGGAGGAAGCAGGATTTGGTCCTTACAACAATTGTAATGTCCTTACAATTCTTGCTTAGAAGGTTTGGGTGTGAATACTTAAGCCAACTGCCATTATACTATATACATTGAAATGCAAGATGTAAATATCCTAAATAATTGATGTTAGTCAGTTTCATAGTGATTGCAGTAGAGTTTGTGGCTCTTTATTCTGGGGCAGGGAGCCAAGTGATTCTCCAATGATCATGCAAAGCACACTGCAAACTTCTGCTCTCGAACTATTAACCAAATGCTATGGGAAAAGACATCACTTTCATACCTGGAGAAGGAAGAGGACGAGAAAGGCTCTTCAGATACTAAGGTCAGATTGTTCTCATCTCCACTACTAGGCCACTTCTGAATAACGTACTTTTTGAAAGAGAATCAGGAGAAGGCAGTGCCTAAGCAAGGGCTTCATTCATTCCTCGAATGAAGTGGCATCATTCAAGACTCATGTAACGCCAGCTGCTTTGAGAGAATGAAGATCATTGGGAAAGTGAATGAAAACATACCATCACACAACTATTTCTGGATCAGATGGAGAGATCGATTGATGAATATAGAACATTAACTGGACTTGTGAAAGCATCTTGTCCGCAAGTTGATTAGCAGGGTGATTAAATTGAAAAAAAAATGCATTGGTAGAAGATTGGTCATGGGTTGTTATTAGTTACATTCCGTTCGGATCATACCTCTTCTAGAGGACTGTGCCTAGTTTTAGACTGTGCTACATTTTAAAAAGGATACAAACAAGCATAGATCAGGTTCAGGAAAAATGAAAGGAACATGATCAGGCGATAGGACAGGTTATAAGGAAAGACTGAAGGAGACAAGTATGCTTAGCAGAGTGAAAATATGACGGTGTGGGAGGGGGGAATATAATAAGTTCTTTCAAGTATCTGAAAGGGTGGGAAAGGCCATGAATTGTTCATCACAGAGTGCAGGACCTAGAATAATTGATGCAATCTATAAGGAGGGAGATTTCAGTTGAAAATTAGGAAAACTTCCTTAAATAATTGCATTTTGACAATTGAATCAATTATCTTGGTGGACTTCCCATCAATAGAGGCATTCAAGCAAAGACAGGCCACCTCTCTGTTGAAAATGCTATAACTGGGATTCCTGGAATGAGTAATATCAGGCAGTTGGGGATGATTGGATTTAGTGACCTAAAATAGCCTTTAGGGCTTTCAAGAAAAGTGAACAGTCACTGGGGCCGGGGGATAGGTGGGTGGGGTCAGGGGGCAGTTGATGCCAACACTTAGGCCAGCTGAGGCTTTTTTGTTAGGTTGTATTTATCTTTTTCACAATCCCTACTGATGGAATTCTTGCATTGCATGAAGAAATGAATTTTCTGTGCATCTATAGAATCGGGAAGACCTGGAAACATTTTTCTAGACAAGTGACTTTCTGACAGTGCGCTGTATCTTTCCCTCCTTAACACAGAGCTTCCAAATCACACCTGCAAAAATTTGAATGAAAGTTGTTTTATCTAGTCTGTTGTTGTTGTCTGCCGGCGGCCTGCGAAGCTGGCAGCAGAGTCAAACAGTGAGGAGGTTGGGGAAAAAAATGGGCCTGTCCTGGAGTCTGAGGAAGACTCGGATGAAGGCTTGTCAGAGGCAGAGAGGGGGCCAAGGGCATCTGGTAGTTATCTGCTGCCTCCAGAGCCTCTGAAGCCTGACATCAGCGAGGCAGAAGAACAGTGGGAGGCCTGTTCCCAGCGTGTGCATGCGCAGAGCTGCCAGAAGGCAAGAACAATTAAGAAAACAGAGTTGACATGGGAGTAAGGCTTGGAGATGATTGGCCCTTCCCATAAGACGTAATAGAGGAGTGAATGGGATGTGAGCTTTTGCAGGAAGCAATTAGTTCATCTGGTCGTTCAAGCTTTGAAAAGTTCTGTTTGACTCTGTGCTAAGTTTGGCCTTGCTCTGCATTTGTCAATTAGTTCTCTGGCAGCATTCCAAAGGAGTTAAGGTGGGTGCTTATCAACATTGCCCTGAAAGACTGTGGCAATTGGAGCAGACATCTGTCGGAATCTTCACAGACTGTTTGTGAAGCCGTGCGGACTGTGAATGACCATAATTAACAGCCGTATAAATAAAAGAGGTTTTTGGGGGACCAAGATTGTGATTTATGCTTTCTCAGGAAGCCTAGGTCAGAACATCTCTCTCCAGATTACTACAGCCCAGATCTGGTGGATGCATCATTTTTTAAAGAATATTGTTGGGAAGCTTCTCATAAACAACAATGTAGGAAAAAAGATTTTTCAACACGTTCTTCATTCATTCTTTGCACTCTCTACTCATTGTTGGACATCTCTGGATTCTTGACAGAAGAGTTTTGCACTGAAATTAGCTTAGATAACATATCTAAGCTAATAATAACACATAGATAGAAACATATAGATAATAACACATAGATAGAAACACTAGTAGAAGCAGAATTAGAAGTAAAGCTGGATGTAGTGATATATTTTTCTACACCTGGCAACTAATATTTGAAATGTAGAAAAAGTGAAAGGGCATGACATCTAGGGAAAAAGCCTTCACTTGCTTAGAACAAATCATTCTGAGTTAAAAATTAAGTTAGCTTTTCCCACTAACATTCCTCAAACTTTGGAAAAATAGTACTGAGCTTCATTTGTCCAGGGAAAGATTTTGCAATATAACTGAAAAGAAAGAGGTAAATCCTGTTTGGAATAAAAACGTTGGCAGAATGTCTAAACGTTTTATAAAATTCTAAAAATAACATCTTTGCCATCACAAGTACAAGAAACAAAGAGATAGATTATTGGAGCTCTAGTTCCTTTACTAAACTATTATGCAACTAAATAAGCTTTTAGGTTTTTGATGAAATGAACCTGCACTGCACTAAGATCTTTATAATTACAATTGTATACTTGGACAGTTCAGATATTTCTGTTTTATTCGTTTGGTTAATGAAACTTTGGCTAAATAAGTCAAACACAAGGATCTGTTTAACCTATACCTAAGAGATAACTTAGGTAGTGGAGGTAGTGACAGATTTTATTTTCATGGGCTCCAGGATCACCGCAATTGGGGACTGCAGCCAAAAATTTAAAAGACACTTGCTCCTAGGGAGGAAAGTTATGGCAAATCTAGGCAGCATTCTAAAAAGCAGAGACATCACCTTGCCAATAAAAGTGTGTATAGTCAAGGCTACGGTTTTCCCAGTTGCAATGTATGGCTGTGAAGGTTGGACCATAAGAAAAGCTGAGTGCCAAAGAATTGAGGCCTTTGAACTATGATGCTGGAGAAGACTCCTGGGAGTCCCTTGGATTGCAAGGTGATCAAACCGGTCAGTCCTAGAGGAGATCAACCCTGACTGCTCTTTAGAAGGCCAGATACTGAAGATGAAAGTTTTCATACTTTGGGCACCTATTAAGAAGGAAGGACTCACTGGAGAAGAGCCTAATGCTGGGAATGACTGAGGGCAAAAGAAGGGGACGAGATGACAAAGAATGAGGTGGCTGCATGGAATCACCAAAGCAGTAGGCATGAGTTTAAATGGACTCCAGAGGATAGTAGAGGACAGGAAGGCCTGGAGGAACATTGTCCATGGGGTTGTGATGGGTCAGACACGACTTCGCAACTTACAACAACAAAGAGATAACTATAGGAACTATCTTTTTAGTGGATTCATTTTCCAC
The DNA here is from genome assembly GCF_051295495.1 of Thamnophis sirtalis. Lineage (NCBI taxonomy): Eukaryota > Metazoa > Chordata > Lepidosauria > Squamata > Natricidae > Thamnophis > Thamnophis sirtalis. Next base: position 127,078,031 of record NW_028261382.1, on the reverse strand, counting down.
TTGCCTAGAAGCACTGATGATCCTGATCATCTCAAATACAAGAGTATTTTGGTATTGTTGCATGTAGAAAAGGAAGAGACTTTCTTTGTGTGGCTCTGTCCACCAGTTTGTGAATTCCCTCTCCACCCTTCCCATTTCCTGATTATCAGTCCTGCAATATGTGATGAGCTTACAAATGAAGCTGCAAAGGGGGCAGGGTATGTAAAAAAATGAAGATAGCTTCCCAAACTACCTGATTAAATTCCCATTCCTTTTTTGTGCTTCGTCTTTGTGGCACACCTATAAAAGTGACAACACTTTGATCACTTAAAGACAGCTACCATCTGGAGTGTTTTGATTCCTCTCACAGTTGCCCCTGAGGATAAAAAAAAAAATAGGGTTCACAGTAACACTGAGTCACACCTTGCTTACCCAAGTTAATGGCATTCTTTCATTTTTTTAATGAATGTTATTGTTTCATTTTAAGATAAAAATAAAGAAAAAAGTTAGAAAACCTTGAGAAAGAAAGAGAGTAGTGGAGAGAGAGCGAAAAAGAGAAGTGATTTCCAAATTTCTCAGTGCAGTAAAATACAGGAAAAATACTTCAACCTTTCGCTTTGCATTTCACAACATTTCAAGCCCTTTCTATAATAGCAAAAGCATTTTAATAATCAAAGCCTAAAATAACATTTTTATTTTTATCAGTTTGGAGCCCCCCAAAAAGTCCAGAAGCAGTTTCAAAGCAGGAAAAAAATTAGATAGATTCTTCTCTTTAATCAAAACAGTCAATTTTGCCATCTCTGCTCTGCTAACTCTTATCATCTTTACCATCAACTCTTCCATTGTGGGGATTAGTGTGTCGAGTTAATGATATTGTCAATTTATCTTCCAGAATTTGGAGACAAAGAACTTTTAGGAATTTAAAAATAAATGGACCAAGAATTTTTCTTTCTTTTTTCTTTGCAGATCAAAATGCAATACTGAACAGACTTCATCCTTTCCCCCAATATTACTGGCCTCATCTTCGTAATGTAGGATTATGATCTTTCTTTTAACAACCCCATAATCCCTTGCGGGGTGGAGTCTGGGCAACTGAATGGAGCTAGCAGACTGTTTTAATGGCCAGATTCCCTTCCTGTCACCAATGCAGAGTTTTGTTCAGCAGATATATTCTCATTGTGCCCAGAAAGAGAAATATCTGCCCATATCTAGGATCAAACTCACAGCCTCCTGATTCTGAGGCGAGAACTCCACCTCTAGGCCACCACACCACTCTGTAATGTAGGATATGATGTTTCTTGAATATATGAGACAATGTCCTGGTGCCACTGGAAGGAGGAGAGGGATTCTGGCATTGACCAATGGAGTCAGCCATTGATTTTTGCTCAGTAATGCAGTGATCATAATGTTCACCTCCCATATTCACACCTTAGCAAGGGAAATGTTGCTTGGCACCCAGAAAGCACCCAAGTTGCTAACAAACAGGATTCTGTAGTAACATTTATTTTTCTGACGATGTGGGCTGGTGACTTGAGATTGTCACAGTTAAACGCTGTCTCTATTCATCTCATCTTGTGTATTTGCAAATATGGTCAACTGTTACAAAATGCTATAACTGTCTGTTGCCTCACACTGGGAAAAAAAACCATAAAATCTGGACAAGTACAGTGGCATCCTCAATTTATGCTTAAATAATTTCTTCCAAACAATTTTTCTTTCAGAGGATGTCTGCTTATTGTTCTTTATTATGTTAAATGTGTTTCTGCCTAAACATTTTTTAGCATAGCTGATGACTATCCTGGCTGCATCACAATAGCCACAACTTTGGATGAATTTCTCAACAATAGAAAAACAATACAGCTCTGAAAAAAATCTGGATTTTCCCATGGTTTTAATCAGAGGTGGGTTTCTGCTGATTCGCTCCGGATCGGGCGAACCGGTAGTGGTGGCAGCGAGAAACTGCCCAGATGTGTGTGCATGAGCAAACCGGTAGTAAAATAAATTGAAACCCACCACTGGTTGTAATTCTGGTTACTCTCTCTCCAAAGTTTAGGATTTCGTCTGAGTTTTTTGGAGTTTTCTAGAGATACATATGCATTCTAAATTGAATAGTCTCATGGGGGAAAAAAATCCAGTTAATATTGTCTTGTTTTTCCCCCCAACTGCTTCTTCCCACCTTCCCATAGTTCATCAAAGTGTAATTAACACTCTATGTGGGAAGATCAAGGATGGTCATCACAATTGTAAGCCCTAACTGCAAGCAAGGAGAAATATAGTTTTATAGCTGTATTAAAATAAGTTTTTTGATAGCCTGGAGATACTTATGGTAATAAATTCAACCCATTCCTCTGGGAATAGACATCTTGAACATCTGAAAGGGAGGAGATGGAGAAAAAGAAAAAGATCAAATACCAACATGTTTTACATTCTATTATGCACACGAGCAGGATGCATAATTATGTGAAAGATACTCAGAACTCAGAGTTCAGATAACAGATTTTACAGGATGAAGTACACTTGCAGGCCTCTACCAACATGAGTTGCATAAAAGCACAGAGACTCAGTAATATAAAATTATCAGAAAATATTCTGAAATTCTGCAAAATATTCTGCCATATTGTATTTGGCAAAAAAATACAACAACAATAACAACAATAACAACAATAACAACAACCACAACAACAAAATTAGGAGTCTGGTAGCACCAATATTGTTAAAAAGGACAAGTTTTTATGAATTGCAATAAAATGAAGATCAGATGAAGTGAGCAAATGTTAATGCCTTTAATAACATTTGTTAGTTGCTATCAGACTCCCAATTTCTTGCTATCATAAACTAACATGGCCCTCCTACTACAAGATCCATGAAATTTTGTCTAAAATTGCTTTAGAGATAAGTCACTCTATTTTTTTTAAAGTGTTGTGGTTCACCAGGAATTCTAAGCCATCTTTGAGGTGGTATATTGTCAACTCCCTTGATAGCAAGTTGCATCTAGTTACTTTCCGTGACCCGTCAAAAGGGCGAACGACAAAACCACGCCCGACTAAACCGCGTCGCTGATGTCATCAATGCGGCGACAACAGCCAGCACGGAGAAAGAAGGGTGCTTTAAATAGCGCGTTGAAAGAAAGCCGATTCAACTTAAGGTAAGGGTTAGGGTTAGGGTTAGCTTTAGGGTTAGGTTTAAGGTTAGGTTAAGGGTTAGGATTAGGTTTAGGGTTAGGTTAAGGGTTAGGGTTAGGTTTAGGGTTAGGTTAAGGGTTAGGTTTAGGGTTAGGTTTAGGGTTAGGTTAAGGGTTAGGTTTAGGATTAGGTTTAGGGTTAGGTTTAGGTTTAGGGGTTAAGTTTAGGTTTAGGGTTTACAGCGTGCTTCTGTCTCCATGCTGTTGACGCCCTGTTGATGACGTCAGCAATGCGGTTTAGTCGGGCGCGGTTTTGTTGTTTGCCCTTTTGTCGGTGAACCGTTACTTTCTGTCTAGCCCTTAAACATCCAATTGTATAGTGAAGAAACACATGTCTAAATGTTAATACTTCAGACCATCAGAGAAATGTGTCCATACATTTGAAAACGATGATCTGCGAAAAGGAAGTCAAATAATAATAATAAAAAAGATAGAGACGACCAATAGAAAAGTGATATCTGTACCTTCATTCTCAAGTGACACCATCCCTGAACAGCTTGATGACACCTTTTTGCCATGGAGAAAAGAAGACAACAAATTTAGAAAAGTTTTTCATCACATTTTCTGTGATGGTACATGGTGTTCTAAAACGAATGCATAAAATTTACATTGCATTCTAGTCTTAGATAATTTTTACAAGATGATGCATGACAGACAATGTCACCAGAGATATTGCCTACATAGAATGTGTCATGGTTCTTTGAATCTTTGCTGAAAACGTTAACAACATGAAGGAATCTTTTATCATATTTGGTGGACATCTAAACAAGCCAAAACATTTTGGATACAAATACAATTGATTCCAATGATTTAAAAGATTAAATACAATTGAAGATTAAATACAATTGAAACCACAAACATTTCATTTGGGACTAATGAATAGTCCTGAAAAAAGTCATGGAATGTTGTTTTTATGTATGACAACTACAGGAAGACTATGAAATGAACAAAAGTGGAAAGGCTTGACACTACCTACAACAGAGGAATCGTTGGTGAAGATTACGGAACTTGTAGTGGTGGCTAAATTAACCTCATTGATTAGCAGAAAAAAACCCCAATTATTTACATTTATGGTTGATTGGAAACCCTTTGTGGACTTTTTTGCATGAAACAAAAAATGAAGTTATGATTGTGGTTTTTGTAGGCTAGAAAAAAAAGGATTATAGAAAAAAGTGAGTTATTTTTGTAATTGTATAGCAAGAGAGAATTTTATAAATGTACTCGTATTTGTTGCACAGGAAATCAGAAACTTCTTTCTATTTTTTAAATTCTTTCTTTACGTTTTCTTTTTTCTTTCAGCTTACTTCTGCTATTTCTTAGTTTGTGTTATATTTTTGTGGTTCGTAAAACATTAATAAAACGTTATTTTTTTAAAACCTACAACTAGTGCATAAAAATCCTATTTGGATAGTTTTTTGCATGTATATCAAAGATAGCCAATTGCTACTTTTTTGTTTATTTTGAGATCTGCTGCCTCAATTTTATTTTATTTTTATTTGTCTACATTGCATTGATTGATTTTTATTTGATATATGAAAAGTTTTTTGTAAACTTTTTTTTATTACAGAGAAGCTTCTTAAAAAAGAAATCATTTTGATGCGTTGACCTTAGTAATTATATAATTTTTAAACAATGTTTCCATTTGCCTATCAATATATCTTTGGGGAAAAAAGTTAAAAAGTTCAAAGCAGTCAATACTATACCTATTATGAAAATAATATGGAATTACTTCCCATGTATTTTACTGGGGTTTGCTGAATTCTTTTTCCTTGGCAACAATACAGGATTATATCACTATACTTCTGAGATACGGTAATATTATTTTTACTTTTTCATAAAATATTCATGGATTGCCAGTACATATTGATGTATTATATATGAAGGTTTATTTTTGTGAATGGAACTGAAAGCTACTCAAATAGGATAGCCTATTGGTTGTTTTTAAAAATAAGATTAAGTCTTGTCCTTAGGGAAGAAAACATACAGATAAGGATACTATTTCTGAACATGCTGCAACTTTCATACAATTATGCTAGACTTGCTTTGTGATCTATCCACAAATGTCTTTGCTTTAAAAATTAAGCAGAAAGATGTTCATATTTTTTCTTTATTATAATTCAATAGTAACGTGACTTTTTCTTTTAAGTTTAGAATAGTGAATACTTCTTACTGATACTCAGTTTAAACAGACTGTAAACCAAATGGATAAGGTTTTAGGTGTTGTGGAGCCTTCTATTCTGTGTGTGTGTGTCTGTGTGTGTGTGAGAGAGAGAGAGAGAATGAATGCACATGTAAAATAACCATTTCCATATGTGTATTGGCTGGTACCTCAAGTTAGTGTGGAAAAAGGTTTTCCCTTTGTGTCTCATCGTTTGTATTTCTTCTTCTCTTGCCCTTTCAGTTGACTTTAAAATTTGATGAGAGCAATAAGTCTTAAAGCAACATGTTCACTAATAACACATTCACCTATCTTTCTGTCCCTTACTAGGGAGTTTCATGAAAGAATAGAGTTAAAAAAAGTAGTCTGCAAAGGACAAGAAATCCATTCAACATATGGCATTTATACATTAGAAACATTTAGATTAGAAGGTTTCTGAGACTGGCTCCATTTGTTAGCACTTCACATCTGTTGTCTTGAGATATCATCTCTTTTGGTCAAATAAAATTGTTAGCACAAAAAAAGGTAAATTATTAAAAATCTGTGTGCTTCAGAACAGAGTTTAATGTGGTTTCCCTCTCCCCTAGAAAGTAAATCTATCATTCTGAGAATTTTAGGGTTCCTTTAATCTCTGAGATTAAAGCAATTTCTGAGAATAATGGTCAAGACCATTAATACTACAGCAACAAAAAGCCAAGTTGGTTGGAGAACTGCTGGAATGGATTTGCAAAACAAAAGTAAGAAAGAGCCTTTTACTAAAAATACTTTAGTTATCTGCCTTGATGTTTTGGGGAAGAAAGATGAAATGAATCAAAAAAAATTTTTTTTGCAGAGAAGTGACTTCCCTTGAATAGATTTTGATTATCTGAGAGTTCTTCTTTATGTGATGTTACAGTTTGGAAATGAAAGATAAACAAGGCCAAGAAGATCGGTGTGTCATTTCTTTATGCTGAATTTGTGAAAGTGTGAAATTTGCAATTAAGAAATAAACAAGGTACAAGTGGGTCAATATAAGCATTGAATGTGAGGGAGGGAGAGGGAAAGGAAGGAGTGAGTGAGTGTGTGTGTGAGAGAGAGACTGTGAGACAAGGATAAAGAAGAATCCATTGTTGTTTTTGGCAATGGGGTGTGGAAATATAGACTAGAAGTTCTGGGGAAAAATAGATTTCAAGGTAGGAAGTTAAATCTGAGACCAACATGGTCTTTATTGGTCAGCTAGATGGTTAAAATCAGAAGTCTCAAAGAGTAGATAAACTTACAATATTAGAATGGCAGTATTTGTATTTTTTATTCACTGCATTATGTTTGAGAAGATTGAAGTTTAATTCAAGTGATATGCAATCAGGCTGCTGGGGCCTAGTCCTAGCTGGCTTGATCCATTTGATTTACCAGAATGGGAAGATTGAGTATGCTACACGTCTTTTTTATTAAGGATGCACATTTGGTGGGGCCACCAGAAAAGGGCCTTCCGGGTGGTGGCCCCTTCTTTGAAGAACATCAATCCCCTGGAGGAACATCTCTCCCCCCCCCCCCATGTTGCTTTCCAAAAATTCTGAAGACATGGTTTTGTCAGTGGGCCTGGAGATCATGAATGAAGATGAATTATATCAAATGGTTGATTTGATTGTGTGCTGCTGCCATGAGGGAAGAGTATGACTTCTTATATTGGGAATTTTTAAAATATTGTTAGCCTCCTGGGGTCACCTGTATGATGTGGACATCTGTATGCATTTATTTATTTAATAAATATCAAGAGACTCCTAAGTGAAAGTGTATAGAATTCCTATATTCAGTTTGAGATGAATTATTCCTACAAAATGAAGATTAAATCGATTTTAATTAGCAAGCTGCTGACATGGAAAATTAGGCAATATTTATATGATGATCTCTGATAATCATTGTAAGGTCAAAGGCCAATGTACAAAACTGTAAAAACTGGAGCTATTCAGAGAGAGAACTGCAAATTGATATACTTCTATCTAAGGCTAGTAGCTACCAGACCAAGATGGGAGAGTTGAAGAACTTGGAAACATTTATTGCATAAAAGAATCCTGGTTAATTGAAGATAATTGGCAAGTTATGCTTACCTTCAAGTATACATTCTGTAATAATTACAAGGAAGTGTAATTAAAAGGAACAAATTTCATAGTGGAGATTTTTTTAATAAAAGATTAAATTATTAATTATTAAAATATTCAAAAACAACAAAAAAGGAATTAAACCTTTGGCAAAGAAATGTTAACAGAAAAGTAGTGATAAAATGAACAAGAATGACCTCTTCTGATCTGGTGATAGATTTCGGATTTTAAGACATCTCACAAGAACTTGTTACCATCTTGGGTGGTTTTGATGCTGTCTCTTAGGGATTTGATCGGTGCTGAATTGACATGTTTACACCTGAAACACAAACTACTACTGAAGAAGGGCAGAATGGTTGAATGAATAATCTGCATTTTTGTGACTTCACCATAGAAAGTGTTGATGTCTAACTGTCAGTGAAGATTCTTAGTCATCCAGGTGGAGTTGTCCGGAAGTTGAGTCATGGCAACAACTGGACTTCTTTTATTGGTTCGAAACATTTCTCTGCTTAGTTACATAGCTGCTTAGGTCTGGGCAATTTAGTCAGGGGAACCCCATAAATGTCCACCAGGGAGGTATCATTTCTCACCTAATCTGGCTAGGCTCATTAGGTGAATAGGCAGAGAGCTATTGAAATGTTAATGTTTCAAGTCCTTTACACTAGGTGGGCCATTAAGTGTGGCCTCCTGATGAACCTATGAAGTTGTCTTAATTTTCCTGGGGATTGATGAAACAGCAGCATAAAAATGATGTCTAAGCTTGAACTGATATGCTAGGAAGAGACTCTAAGACAGTGGTTCTCAACCTGTGGGTCGGGACCCCTTTGGGGGTCAAACAACCCTTTCACAGGGGTTGCCTATGACCATCGGAAAACACATATTTTTGAAAAAATACAGAAAACATAAAACAATTTTACGCTTGGGGGTCACAACATGAGGAACTGTATTAAAGGGTCGTGGCATTAGGAAGGTTGAGAATCACTGCTCTAAGAGAATAGAAGCATAAATGATGAGGTTTGAACTATACCTGTATCAAGAAGTTAAAAATCAATAAACGGACAATTCCTAACAATGTCATTCAAAATATTTAAACAACTTAAACACTGAAATTACTTCTAAAAAGCCTGTTGAAGATCAAGCCTTGTTGAAGAACAATAAGTGCAAATGAGAATCCCATAAACCTGCAAACTTGTTTAAGAATGCCAACAAACATCTGGATAGAAATAATACAGCAGTGTGCGCTTCAATGTTCAAAAGCTTTGGGCATATTTATCCTTTGCTGTCATAGGAGAGTGGCCTGAGCCATCATCCTTTTAGGATCCAGTGAACACTTAGCTTGTTGGTGGATTATTTTAAAGGGAACAAACAAATACAGTCTCTTAACTTACTTTGTGACAACATCCAACTATTCATTCATTTGCACCGCTACAGTTTTAATTTTCTGATTTCAAACAATCAAGTTTGAATATTTCCCAGGCATCTGTTTTCTGTTTAGTTGCTTGCTATATTTTTATTCAATTTAGCACATTTTTTTTTACTAAGGAAAAAGGTTTAAGATAGGAGTTGAGGACTATGACTCAGATGTCAACATCTCATGGAAGGAACCGTGCAACATTTCATGCAATGAAATGTATGAAGTTTCTAGTTTTGTTATCAACATCCTTCCACACCCACAGGAACATATGGTCCTTCTGTTTGTGCAAATAAGCAACTATTGCTTAAAGTAGATGTTTCTACTAACACTGTGTCTAATTACAAAAAACAAACGCATGTATGTATGATCTCTGTTAACTGCCTTTCTCATCAAGCTTCTCTCTGCATTCTGGTTAAAACAGCCTTTCTGCTGAAGAACAGGCAGATGGATAATAGAGAGATCCCTCTGCAATCTGAACCTGGTTGAGGGTGTAAGCCAGTGACTATCTTAGTCTGTTCTATATGTGACTTGGCTATATTGTCCTTGAGAATATATGGGTACAGTCTTAGACTGGAAACTATCCCATAGTTTAGATTCTCATAGTTAGAATGATCAGAAAAATACAGACAGTCCTTGCTTAACATCCAAGATTAGGACTGGCAACTGCATCAGTATGTCAGACATCAGATGATCATAACTTGCAATTTTACTGCAGGTGTTTCTATTGATTGTTTGATGGAAGCAGGTTGTGAAGAACACAAAAGACAAGTCATGTGAGCAGATAAATATGTGACAGTCATAAATGCCTGGCAAAGTGCCTGAATGACCATGGAGGTGCTGTGAGCATTCTTAGTACTGATATGTGAACTTAGAATGTAAAATTACTTTTTTCAATGCTATCGTATCTTTGAATGGTATCTAACTAGCTGTGATGAATGCATAGTTTATATGAGAATAATACAAGTTCTTTAAAGTATGCAACCAGGCTGTGTTTGTGGGGATGGGTTTTCCCTTTATGTTAAATCACGTTTTCTTAAAGCCACAATTGACTGTGGTCTTATATTACACTAAGGCTGTTAGTTCAGGGTTAGTTTTCAATGCGTGTATTAATTAAATGTACTTAGGTAAAACTAAAGTCCAATTCTATTTTGATTTATGTCAACTAGCCTATCTGTACATAGGCTAGTTGATATATCAAGGTTTAACAGTTAAACCTTATTTAACTTAAGAAAGTTGAATGAATCCCTATTGGACTGTACAGAAATAAATTAGTTTTGTATGTGTCCTACAACTGCTTGCAGACAAATCTGGCACATCTTGACCATTTTTTCAAGAATTATTTCCTTGGAAAGGAGGTACAAGTTGGGTGTTAAGATAAAGCCTAAAGGAATGCCAACATCCTCTATAGTTAATAACAATATTTTGAAAATCAGGACAATTCCGGGGACACCTTTTCTGATTAACCCATTTTATTTAAAGACATGAGATTTTGGTGAGCTAAACTAACTCATTTCTTTACCCACAATCTTTATGAGGTATTTTGGTGACATGTTTGACATTAAATGTAATTGATAAGCTGTCTTTTAAATAAGAGGAACTGTGGACATGCCTGCTAAGTTCAAATTAGAAGGTTACTCAAATAAAGCTGTGGAGATCTACAGTTTTGACTTACAACCAGATTCTTTGTAAATGTTCCAACGTTATGATGGGTTTTCCAAGTCCATTCCAAAGTTCCAATGCTTCTCCCCAAGATTAAGTGACCAAATTTTGGGCACTTGGCAGCCTGAGTTTACATCCAGCATGTGGTTATATGATTTATGGTATTTTTGCCCAAACATGGCATTTCTGGTTTTTGGCAAAAAAATGTCCAATAGTAAACAATGGATTTGCTTAATGACAGTGGTGTTTGCTTAATGACTGCTGCAAAAAAGATCATAAACTTGGGTTGGCCGCATGCGTGACCTTACTTTACGAATGTCACAACTTAGAACCATAACAGGCAGGCTCCATTAGGGTCATAAGTCAAGGAGTAGCTGTATCTTGGATAGAATAACTTTCTGAACACTTCTGATATCAATGTATGGCTGCTTCTTTTCGTAACTCTTTCAAAGGAGCCTGCACACAAATACACACACACACACACAGACACAAAACACAACATAGAAAGAATGGAAAAGTATGGATTTTTAACATTTTTTATTACACAGTAAAGAATACAACAATACCTGAATCATACTTTAAAGATTCACAGGTTGACAGACCATACATTACAGTCCAACTAAAGGAAAAAAAAAAAGGATTAACAGGAAACCACAGTTCAGACATAGTAGACTTAAAAGCTCAAGAGTATGTTGACAAAAGCATGATGCCTAGTATCCCACCCATCGCCCCACCCCCACCCCAGTGTTAGTCTACCATCAACTTGTGGTACATGTCTGAATTAAGTATTGCACAACAACTTTTTTCTTTTTTTTTCACAATAATGTCGCAGAACCCAAAACAAAAATCCAAAATAAACATAAAACAAAAAGAAAACCAAAGTACTTGAAAACAGAAACAAAAAAAAACTGCATTTCAACAGTCTCCAATTTATTTATTTTGTCCTGTCCCTTGAGCAGTTCAGACAACATGGAGTCAACGTTTTCCCCCTTAAATGTTTTCCAGACGTTGGCATGCTTTGCATATAATCCAGCCTTGTACATTTCAAATCCCCAAGACATGCACCGACACACACGCACACTCACACACCAACAGGCATACGCACCCCCCACCCCGCACACAATTTTCTTTTAAAAAAGGATAACAGAATGGTTTTATTTTCATTTTTCCCCCCCAAAAAAGAAGAGACTGGCAGCCCTGCCACACGCAAACTCAACGCACAGTTCCATGACAGAGAAAAAGAGGAAGAGGAGAGGAAGAGACAGATCAGAGGACGCCCTAGTTCTATTAGCGACCACGATTCAGATCTAACCCAATGAAGTTAGCTTTTTATTTATTTTTTTTTAAAATGTGTTTATTCCTACAAATTATACTCTCGCGTAGCCTGTATAATAAGTGACAAGCAAAAAAGGAAAGTAACAAAAGTTTTTTTTTCTTTCTTTCTCTTCTTTAGGTTTATGAGGTCTGCATTGTTACCAAGAAGTGATATGGTTTGCAGCTGTATGAGCTTAACTTTTGGTATCCTGGTTCTTCGGTGCCCATTTGGTATGACTAGACTAGACCAGTTTTTTTGTTAGCTACTGGTGCAATATACATGCTGTCAGAGGTAGAGTGAAACTTTTTGCCACTGAGGAGACTGTAGCAAAACAGGAGGAGAGGAGGAAGAGGAGGAGACAGAGCTCAGAGTTAGGGGGGTAATCTCTCTCTTTTTTTTTTGTATTTGTATTTTTTTTCACTCCGGGTGCCCTGAATTATAAAGTAATGAGACATACTGTACTAATCCCTCTTTCACACACTTATGTTCAAGAGCAAGTGTTGTTTCACATACATCATAGCTTCTAGAATTATGAGATAACACCATATATTTATGTGCGTATGTGTGTGTGCATGTTATCTATATATGCACCTCCATACATACACATACATACATATATGTTTTGGATTATTAAACCCTTCATTGCCTAGAGCTCTAGAGGAATGGAGACTCGGTGTCACAAGCAGAATAAGAACAAAAAGAGATTGGAATGAATTTGGGAGCACCATGATCAAGGAGAACCTGTTATGTGCTTTTGATTTCCATGTAAAGCAAAGCAGTTGGCAAGCATCCATGCTTCTGCTGCATAAGAGCCAGGCTTCTCAACAATGAGGCAACCTAGTCGTATGTTGCCTGTATGGATGCTTTGAATTTGCAGCTTCTCCAGTTTCCAGCATTGTTTCTCAGCAGAAAATGGGTCATTTGGTAGAGGTTACCTTCCTTGTCCCGGACAAAAAGTAAAATTGGGGAAACAGAAAACTCCACCTCAGCTTATACAGACGTTGTGTCACAGATTACTAAACCTTCCTTATTTGTTGAATAATACTATAGGAAACGTTTCCCTTATCCAGAAAAGTCAAAATGTGATTTTAATACTAGTAGTCCTCACCTACCAACTGCAATTGGGATTGGCCATTCCATTGCTCAGCAATGTGGTCGTAAAGGGGAAAATCGCATGTTCGCAACAGACTTATGACAGTTCATAACTTCTGGCTGTAGCCATTAAGTGAATAGCAATAGCACTTAGACATATTTACCACTTCACAGTGTTTTACAGCCCTCTCTAAACGGTTTACACAGTCAGCATGTTGCCCCAAACAATGTGGGTCCTCATTTTACCCACCTTGGAAGGATGGAAGGCTGAGTCAACCTTGAGCCTGTTGAGAATCGAACTGCTGGCAGTTGGCAGAATTAGCATTCAATACTGCATTCTAACCATTGCACCACCACAGCTCTATAGTTATTAAGTACATCATGTGACTGCAACTTGTGAATTCCTGCTGGCTTCCCCATTGACTTTGCTTTTCAGAAGCCAGCTGAAAAAGTTGAAAATAGTGATCATGTGACTGTGGGATGCTGAGACCATCATGCACTGGTTGCAAATCATGATTGCAGGGACACTGCAGTGGCCACAACTTCAAGGACCAGTTGTAAGTTTCATTATTCAGTGCCATCATAATCTAAACGGTCATGGAGCAAGTGGTTGGTAAATTGGGACTATCTGTAATAGAGATATTTAAACAAAATGTCTGTAGCCATTGAGCAGCCCTATAACTGAGGGAGTTCTTTGTATCCAGGCCCATCCAAGCCACTTTAACTGTATGGCACAGAATTGTTTTCTTTTTTCTTGGAGAAAGCTTGAAATAAAAATATTTAGGAATGCCTTCTACAATGGCATTCAATAACGATATTAAAACCAATTTATTGCATGGCTTACTTGGTACAAAAGCACATAACCATCTTATGGGTTGTTTACATTTACAGATATTTCTGACCTAGACAATGGACAATGAAGGGTTAAATGACTGTACATTATGCCTTTGCTGAACATGTTTAACCTGCTGATAATTTGGAAAATAGAAACAATGCTTTCAGAACTCAGATTTTGGTCCATCAAATCAGTCTTTGGCTGACTTCCCTTTTTTTTGTTTTTTTTTTGTAATAATACTGTAATATAAACCTGGCATTCAGCAGTGTTAAAGCTGTCAATCTACATCTCAGCATTTGGAGCTCTAATCATCATAATTTCTATTTTGTAAAATCAGAAATACCGTACAACCTTACAGTGATAATGCATGCACTGCTTTTTATTAAAAAAGTATGATAGCCTGTTTTATTTTTATTTTTTTTATAAAATACATATTAATGAATTTTGCAAAAGAAAAAAGAAAACAGAACAAAAAAAAGGAGGGGAGAGAAAAATTAAAAAATAACCCACCACTATTCTAACCTACAGATAAATTCGGTGAAATGGCTCTAGCATCTTTAAAAAGAGTTTGCCCCAAAAAAAGCATGCCTAGGAGTCATTATGACAGTGCAAAATACATTTATGTACATCCCTCTTAGAAAAACACCAATATTTTAGCATTCCAGGAAGCATGCTAGGTTTCAGAATGTTTTCCCCCCCTATAAGAGAGTGAAATAGCAGCTCCGAAAGATAGCTTTTTTTCCTTTTCTTCAGGAGAAATGAAAAAAGGAGGGGGGGGGTTCTTTTTTTTCTTTTTCTTTTCTTTTGACCTTCTAGAGAAATATTACTACTACAGACAGATATAAAAGCAGCATAGAAAGTTTCTCACCTACTAGTAATAAAGAAGACTTAAATGTGAGCATAGTTAACTACAATGCATTTTCACATTTGCCCCAACACATTTACAAGGAAAGAAAAAACACAATTGGGAAACCTCACAGGACAGAAGTGCTTTTACACCAAGAGAACTACTATATTTTTTTTCCTTATTTTTAATTTTTTTTTTTCAAAATTAAAAACCCAGACAGGATGAGATGGAGAAGGATTTGGATGAGATCTGGAGCTGGAGTCACTGCATTGTCACCATTGCTGATACAAAAACGAACGAGGTGAAACAGACCGGATGGTCTTCCACTGTGGAAGCTTGTAAAAAAAAGTGAAGAAAATTTTGAAGCTTGGTGGTTGTTTTTTTCCCTTTTTGATAGGGGGAAGGATAGAGGCAGCTGGTTGATATTATAGCTGCCAAAATGCTAATTAACTGCAGGCTGTGTTCTTATTTCTGGTCTAAAAAAAAAATACAAAACCAAAACAAAACAGAAAAATAATCCCCACCAAAAAACGAAACAAAAGGACAAAAAAGAAGAGGAGATTTTTGTGTGATGGTATTTTTTTTTCTCTTTGCTGCTCTTTTAAATCCTTCATCCCACTGCAATCATCTTCCATTTTTCATTCTGTTGACCTGGCTATTATTATTTCATTCAGAAACAAGAAAAAAAAATGAACATCTGTGTCTCCTTCCAATCTGCTGCACATCTGCGTGTTTTTGATACGGGTCTTCAGAGTTCAAGTCAGTAACCCATGGACGCTATTCATCTTCTTATTAAAATGTCTGCTGCTTTATCCAATGCTTAAGCCCATGAGGGGGTTTTGTTTTCTTTCTTTCTTACTTTCTCTCTCTCTCTCATTCTCTCTCTCTTTCTCGCAGTTTAAAAAAAATCCATTTTTTTTGTTACAAAGAACAATTGTGACTTTATATTATTAGCATTTTTGCTTTCAACAGCAATTAGCAATCTCTTGGTTTGCTGTTTGGTAAAGCATCGTGTTAATGAGGTCACCTAGTTTAAAATCCCAGCTACTGGAAAATAACAGGGAGGAGGTCAAATCTATCATTGTGTGTATGTTCAATCTTCTCTGTTTCCTAAAGAAAAGATATCTTTGTTATCCAGAATAAGTCATTATGACCCGTTACTGGCCTTCTGGGTTTTGCTTCTACCTCAAGATACAGTATAATTTCTTTTATAATATTGAAATGTAAAAGTTCAGTAGAAACCTTTGAGTATCTGAGGATGAGGATTTTGTTTTGCTTTGTATTTGTCTTTAAGTATTTTAAAGTTCAGTCTTAGCGAGGAGTTGACTCTATGGTGCTTGGAGTTCCAGGGGTGTTTGACCTAGGAGTAGCTGCTGGTGGGGTGTCGATGGGGCTCCCGGCGCCACTATTCGGTGTTGCGGAGGAGCTGACTGCTGGTGTCTCCCCTTGTGGCTGGGCCTGTAGAGTCTGTCCACAGAGGTGGTGATGTTTCTCCCAGTCTTTATGTTGGCAAAACGAGCCACAGTAACGTGCAGTGTTGCAACCACTGCAGGTTTCACTGGCTTTACGGCCACAGTTCCAGCAACTCTGCATAGAGAGATAGGGTGAAAAGAACAAAGGATGCAAAAAAAAATTGGTGAGAAATTCTATGGGTAGAACGAACATGAAGCTATCAATTTTGAGAAACTGGGAGGGAAGGAGAAAACTTCAAACCAGCTTTTACTACATAGAGGAATATCCAAAATATCCAAATCTCGGCCATTTGACCTACCACAGCTAGGATCTCCTTTAGAACATTTGCCATAATAGCACATAAGATTTGGTAACCTGCCACCGGTGTATTTTTATGACTTATAAATCAATTCCACTACAACTGATCCAATTAAAAATAGTGATGGTGGTTAGAAACCAGTGACACCTAACCTTTAGAAAGGAAATGCATTGGTTTTAAGAAACTTCTCCTTGAAACCAACCATTTTGGATGTCACCAAACACCCAATCAATGCTCCAGCCATAGTCATTAAATGGGAGAAGTTTTAAGATAGAAGTAAGCTTTGAGAAGGCCTGGCTCAAAATGGTAAGGGAAGCACAAAAGCAAATTTTTAAAAAATCCAGGTATTGATGCATTATGAACCAAGGTGGATTTCTAGTAGATACCTGGGCACACCCATACTTTTGTCTTTCTCTTCTTCCAGGATGTTTTTCAACTTTTTTCCCTGGAAGTTGTGGTGGTCTCCCATTTAAAGACTATTCCAGGCCCAACCTTGCATAACCTTCTGAGATCGGAAAAAGTCAGTTAACTGCTGCTACCTGCTATGACTATGATCACATAATAATTGAGTTTCCTGGAGTTTTGTAAAGGCCTTATTGTATTTATGCAACATAACGAAGATATCAAGATTTAGTTTGATTGCAGCAATCCTCAGCATTAGAAAATAACTTGTCAAGGGAAGTATTTCATAATTGCATCACAATTTTATGCCTCTATAAAAACCTCCATATACCAGATCTTGATGCAGTAGATTTTGCATGCATTGGGCCAAATTTTTCTCATTCAATGGACATCCTGAAATACAATTAATCCACTAAAACAAGGTTTCACTATATTATGCCTTAATGCAGAAGTCAGGAGACAGTCACTTAAGAAAGAGATGCATCAAAGAATTTTCTCATGAAAAATGACTGCAGAAGTTGTCTCAGGATGCACACTACAGATAGTCCTTGACTTACAACTGTAACTGAGCCCAGAATTATGGTCATAAGTTGCACTGTTCGTTAAGTGGATTTTCATGCTACCATGTCTAATTTTATGACTTTTTTTTGCGAGAGTTGTTAAGCGAATCCATTGTCTGTAATGGGTGGAAATTGTTGGAATTCCAATTGTTGGAAACCAGAATTAAATTCCGGTTTCTACATCACCACGTATAACTCACAGGACAACTCATCATTGGAGAAGCATGGAAGTATGGGAACCACCCTCTCCTCCTCCAATCTCTTCCTCTCTCCTTCCGTCCTTGATCGGCTTACCCCCTCCCCACAAATACCTCTTGAGCTCTGTGCGACTCTCTTCCAAGCGATCTTTTTTCTGGTCGGGAGGGAGGGAACTCCCTCTTCTGCTCCCCATTTTGTCCTGATTTTTTTCCCCACAGTCCGAGCTACAGAAGAGGAGCAGGAGGCTCCTCTTCCTGAGCTCGATGGGGGAAAAAAACCACCCCAAAATTTCAGAAATTATATTACTATGTTGGATTTTTCTGGTCTCCCTGTATTGATGCACCATCAATAGATTTTCACTGTGGGATAACAAGCAAACAACAAACATTGTGCTGAAATCTCCTTTTTTCCCCACTCCAGAAGTTGGTGCTTAAGATACTGAAGTTCTGCCTGGTCTATGTTTCATTCCAAAGTACAAGAATTCCTTGTTAAGCACATAGCCAGCTGATGGCATCTTACATTTCTGCTCCCTGCCAAATAGAAAGCCACCAAAAGGATGCCTGCTGCTCCTTTCCCTTCAGCTTTACTGTGCCAGCTGGATCACTGGAACAAAGCCAGCAGATAAGTGAAATTCCTAAACTACAACAGAAATCCCAATTACCAGGAAGAACAAAGGCCTAAGTCCAAAATACTGTTTTAAGGAAATTAAACATTTAATCGGAGTCAAGTGGCTTCTTTAGAAAACAGTTCTAGTGTAAGATATACTCTCTCTCTTTTTTTGGCACAGGAATGTTTTGGCAGATGTAAGAATATTTAAGTGTCCAGTACTCATACCTCCCTTCCTCTCTCTTTCTCCTTCATAGATTGAATTCAGATGCAGAATTATATCTAAACTCATACCAATGAAGTGTGCAGACTAAACCAGGTAATTACAAATGCATGAGCTAAGGGTTAGGTGCTTTTTTTTTGGTATTTGCAGAAATTGTTCCCATCTTTTAAAAACTCTTCTTAAAAGGTGGAATTACTAGCACAGAGAAACAGATGTTTTTAGTGGGTCAATTGCAGGGAACATAGGCTCCTTGTCTGCATCAGCTGGTTTTGATTCACTGTCCATGGTTTCAGGTTCATTCTGAGGATTGGAGGATAGTTCACTGTAATTTTACAATTATTTCATGGGGAGGGGAATTATCATGATGAAAAATTATAAAAAATTATAAAATCACAAACAACATTTCAAATAGATTTTGCTGAGTTTAGTTTGAAGCCCAGTTTTGCAACCCATCAAATATTGCAGCTGTATAACTTGTATTATTTCATTGGAGCCAAAACAGAAACTTTATGGAAATCTCGGGGAAAGAAGGAGACAGTGCTAGTCATTACTAATCAGTTTTATGTCTCTGAGGAGACTTCCCACATCAACACTCTCTGCTATAAACCACCACTTGAGTGGATTTAGAAGAACAACAATGTTGAAAGTTCTGCATCTAAAATTTCCAGGGTCTCCGGGTAAAGACAGACTCCTTGGCAACTTCAGTTAAAAGGGTCATGGACCAGCAATGGTAAAGAACTTGGCTTGTGAAACTGAAGAGCTACTCCAAAGCAGTTTGACAATATTGGGTTGGAAAGACAATTCGGGATATTCTCATATCCCTCTAACAGTGGCGCAAACATGCCCTGGTAACTGTTTTTACATGACATAGCCTAGTAATATTTTCTTCACCTCACTGCCAGCCTACAGCTGGGGAAGCCTTAATATCATATTTAGATGTTTCAAGTTTAGTTTTCCCTCTTCTCCTGACATAATTTTAGGTGTGGATAATATCTAGCATTATTAATAAATAATGTGATTGATAACACTGTCAAAATGGGATATACCTAACATCCATTGGCCACTTGTGGTTCTGAAGATACACATCTCCCTTCCTATTCATTGGGCCTGCCTCTCCAGCCATTTTTTATTGGGCTGTAGAAGCCGCATGGCTTCCACAGGGGTATCTGCTTGTATAATGCTTGACTCCCCCCCCCCTTCCATTCAATTGTGCTTGATTCTCAGACACTGCCTGGAGAAGTCCCTGCAGTTTTCTTAGCAATAAAGTGGGAATAGAACTCATGGTCTGGAAGATTTTTTAGATTTTTTTTTACCCCACCTTTTATTATTTCCGTGACAACTAATAATAACATTGGATAACAAATATATTTTATTGTATGTCTCCCATGCATAGCTACATTAATGGGCAATTGTAAAAAAAAACACCACAAGCTTATTGCTATTAGTCAATTGATTTAAAGCCTTGGTGAAAACATATTGGCTATCATCTAGCAGAGCATAGTTATCCAATACTTGGATAAAATTGTGGATTGTAGCTTGAAGCAGTATGAAAAGTAAAAAAAGAAAGATATACTAATCCTGTTCTCTTTGACTTTTGTTATATCTCTAGGGGACCAATATTCAGGAAGTGTCATTTTATGGCAATAAGCGAAAAGAGAGGCATTTCTTGGTCTTCACTAGCTATTTCTCCTAAGGAAGTATTAAGAGTAGTTTAGCGCTCCTGGCAAAAGGTTCTCAAATTTTGACACAATGGTCAATCAGGGCATTGTGATGGCAAAAATTGTCATGAATTTGCATGCCCTCCTTCTGGGTCTTAAATCATAGTTCTGCCCTCAGTGCTTAGAGATGCTAAATCGGATCTGCAATTATTGTCTCATCATGTACAGCCTCATAGCTGTCTAAAACAACTATAATAGTAAACATTTTTTTCTTGTGCAAAGCCCTGCCTGTGTATTGGGGTTTGTGCTGTTGACTGCAGCCTAAACCTCCTTGGATGTGAATATGAGAAACTATATAGAACGGTGAAATGCTACCTATAAATGTATAGATACCAAGTCCTAGCTATAAACATATGCTTCAATCAATGTTAATGGCACTAAAATGTGCTTAACATTTGCTGGATCTGATATGATTTCTTAAAAACCCTTAATAAACAATGATGTGTTTCTTCCATGATGCACTTGGAATCAATGCAAGGAGAAAAGGCTTAAGAATATGAGTGCGCCCATTAAAACCTATTTACAATGTTATTTTGCTTTACCTATAGTTGCAACTCTGTAGTACTGATTCCAGTCTTTACAATCCTCATTTTTTACATCATACACATATACCCAGGACATTCACTTCTGGGGTAATCAATGTTATTTAAAACACGGAAAAGAGTAAGAAATATTAAGTCGAAGAAATTAAAGCCAGGAGATAATTATTACTTCAAATCATAATTGATTGCTTCTGGATTCAGTCCTGAAGCAGAACGAACTGGATTTAGTGAATGCTTGGGGTATGTTTGCATAACAAAGTCTATTGCACTTTCTTTGCTTATGTTTGTATATACCCAAGTTCTGCTGAAACATATTTTTGTTTCATCTTATTATTACAGCATAATCTTAGTTCTGAAAGTGTCTACCAGTTCAGCTGATTCCAAATGCTACAATCATATTATTAACCATATTATTAAGAACTGAAGAAGCTTCTTGGATAAGAAGTGAAATGTCTTCAAGAAAAAACAAAGAAAATCCAGTTGCCTTTTGAAAAAGCACCTTTGGGACATATTATTAACCACAAACATTTTTAGAGAGCACCTTTAGTTTCTTGCTAAAAAGGATTCCCTGGCTACTTGGTCCGCTTTTGGTCACAGTTATTACAGCTGTTAATGAGTTACATGCTTTGGTATCAGGCTATTTGAAATATCTTGTTCTCCCCAAAGAGACTGAGCTTTTACAGACACTGAGAAAATTAAATGCTTTTCAAAAAGATTGCCGTACTGATGCATCAGAGTATCCTCCTTTTTGATAATAGCATGTGACAATTGATATATATACTGGTCTTATATTCGTGTTTTTCTCGTGTAAGATTGAGATTGTCTTGGCAACGTTTCGGCGAGGTCTCATATGCCATCTTCAGGCTGGTGTTTTTGGCTTCGTGAAGATGGTGAGTAGGACCTCACCGAAACGTTGCCAAGACAATCTCAATCTTATATGGGAAAAGACCCAAATACAACAAGACCAGCATACCTACACCCGTGAAATATATATATCACGGGTGTATATGTGTGTGTGTGTGTGTGTGTGTGTTTGTGTGTGTGCGCGTGCGTGCGTGAGCATGTATGTATGTTTATATGTGAATATATATATCTCTCTCCTCCAAGAACTCAAATCTTATTAGACAGGGTTTACATTTTATCCTTGCAACAACAACAACCCTGTGAAGTGGGTTGGCCTACTTGGGGGCAATATGCTAACTCTGTAAACTGCTTAGAGAGGGCTGTAAAAGCACTATAAAGTGGTATATAAGTCTAAGTGCTATTGCTATTGCTACTGACTGAAGGTGAATTACAATTATCTTCGCATAACAAAATATACATTATATCTATACCTCCCTCTCTGTCTCGAGATAGGGTAATAATTCAGCTTTCCCTGACCTCGACCTCTCTAGAACTATTTTACTCTGCATTTCCCTGATGTCTCTATTGGCTGGAAATTCTGGAATTTTATTTTCAACATATTGGAATGGTTGTGACCGTTTAAAGATCACATTCGCAAACAAACTGCCTTGGCATAAGTGAAGTTCATAATGCCAATACATTTTAATTTATATCAAATTTAATTCTGCAGAAGATTTGCTAAGAATGACATTTCTCTTTCATACATATACACACAAACAGACACACATTTATTCTTAGATTGTTTTTTTTAAAGGAAACTTTCAGATGTTGTAAATCAATTCCTTATGTTTCTTCTTCATTCATCTGCTACACATTAAATTGAAACTCTGGGCATCTAGTCATTACCCAATAGCCTTTCATCTCTGGTGATGTCTGGGACCAATTAAAATCTTACTCTCCCTTAAATAATGGATGTGTATTGCTCCATTCTGTAGATTTTGCCTGTGATTTTTGCCACTTATTTCAGGATGGAGCAAGGACTTAATTGGGATTTTTGCACCTAAATCACTCTAGATGTTACCAACTTACTAAACACATTAAATATCGTGCTTAGAATAATTAAAAGTGTGTAAATATTTCAAAATAGATCAATTGTGTGAAATATTTCATATAACTTTAAAATGCTAAATTAAGATATTATCTTACAAATATCTTAATTTAGTATTGAAATATTATTGAAAACTACACTCACAAAAATGTTGGTACATGTAAAAAGATATGATAAAAAGAAAGACCATAAACAAAATCTTCCATCAATGTTAAGCTGAAAGAAATTATACTTAGCATCTGTTTATTGGGGGGGCAGGTTTAATCAAGACTTCCCTTTCCGCATGGATTTTAACATTTCTTTTTTCTCTGAAAGACACAAGAATTCATTTTATCCAAAACACTTTAGGATTTGCAACAGAATATATGATCCTCCCTCTGTATCCTTACTTCCTGTTATATATGGTGCCATATGTGCCCCACAAAAGCTTTCACGGACATCTTCCAGCCTAAACTAAGGCTTATCATCATTGTCCCTAATTTACTCTTTGTTGCTCTTTGAATCTGTTTTCTTCTGCCAGATGCTGTTTTCCCACCATTCCCTTTACAGAAAATCCTGCAGTTTAAGTAATAGATTCCAGTTCAGAAAAGGAACTCACCAATCTGATAACATCTTTTGTTTGCATTCTAAAAACCTCATTCTTCATTGATCATATAAGTATAGTAAAAGTCCTATCTTTAGGACTTTTATTATACTTATATATAATGATGTATTTTCTGCTGAAATATATGTCCTTTCTATTGGTAGGAAAGTATTTGAAATGCAATCTGTTTTTGAAATTGTTTTAACTATTATAGACAATTTAAATATACCTCAAAACTAGTTAGAAATCACCAACATAAGATTATCAGACCTCTAATAATATTTATTTATCAAGTGAGATTCCCCCCCCCCATGTTAATGTAACTGTGGCCAAAAGATAACACCCCCTCCCCATTATTTTATTATTCATTATGCCTATGAATATGTCCATCCTATCTACATTATGGAGGAACCAGCATGTAATCACAAAATAAAATATGGAAATTTAGAGTAGAATTTGCAGTGACTGTATTTTAGCCACTGGAATACATGAAATCAGAAGACAAACATGAGCTCAATAAATATGATCTAAACACTTTTAAAACTATTTTAATATTTGCATTGGAGAATTCAATATAGCCTTACTTCAAAACCCTGTTCCATTGACTTAGTGGGAATTACTTCCATACTAAGTGAGCACAAGCATTGCAATCTCAGGCTGACATAATGACAATGGATAACTTTATCTTAATGTACTATTTATAGTTTGCATTTTTTTCTTCCATCATATCTGATTCTCAGAAATTATGTGGAAAATCCCTGAAGTTCTCTTGGCAAGTTTTTTTTTCAAAAGTAGTTTGAATTGTTTCCTTAGGGCTGAGAAAAAGTGAGTGGTTACCCAGCTGATTTCATGCCCAATGCAGAACTAGAACCCAGAGTCTTCTGGTTTTTAGCCTAATAATGCCTTAACTGCTACAATAAATTGGGCCAAATTTGAATAATATAGATAATAATATAGAAGTAAAGTACAAGAGTTAGGAGATATCTCTGTCAATCATAACAAACAAAGGAATGTTTTGGCTTGTTATATGGCAATTCATATGAACCTAGGGCATCAAAGGCTGTGTAGAATTACTTAATTTTAGAAATGGCTGGCTACTGCCTTCTTCCTGGGGCTGAGAGAGAATGACTGGCCCAAAATGACAAAATTACTTTTGTGCCTAAGATAGTATTAGAACTTAGGTCTCCCTACTCCAAGCCCAGTTCTTAAACCTCTAGACCAAAATGGCTCTGAGCTTTAAACACATTCAAAAAATAAAATCAATCAGATTTATTACTGCAACATTATCTAATCCAGAGGTGTCAAACTCAAGGCCCATGGGCCATATCAGGCCCATGGGTTGCTTAGATCTCTCTTACAGGGCCACCCTAGAAACAGCAAAAGACTGGCCCACAGTGCCTCTGCCAGCAAAAACCGGCTCTCGAGCTCAGTTTTTAGCTACAATGGCATCCTACACCTTCTGCCAATGAAAACGGAACTCAGGAGTGCTGCATGTGGGCCTCCCAAGCATTGTTTTCACTGGCAGAGGGTTGGAGGATCCCATCGAGCCAAAAATGGAGCTCAAGAATCCGTTTTCACTGGCAGAGCGCTCGGGCCACCACAGGCGCCCCCAACATGAGTGATGTCAAGATGGCCACGTCCCCCTGAGGTCAAACACAACCGTGATACGTCCCTCAATGAAATCAAGCTTCACTGATTTCATTGGTACCCCTGATACCTAATCTGTCAAGGAGGATAATATACAAAGGAACTCTCCATTTGGAAATCCTGTCAGCCCTGTCTTCTCTGCTTTCCTTTCTTTTTCTATGCTAGCCAAAGTCAAAAGAGGATGAAGAAAATAGGAAAACCAAGAATGGTTAAAGCTCTGCATTTTACTTCATACACATGAATGCTGGAATGTGTAGTTTTTTAAAGTTACTCAGTGTTCAGGAGGACTCCTCCTCCTCCTCTTTCTTCTAAAGACTAGAAAGTTCCCAATAATTTATGGATTTGCTAAAATTTCAATGCTGATAAATGTATTATTTACTTTTTACTTATTACTGTGTCTATACTTTTTGGACACAGATATGGTCTTATTCTGCACCATGAAATTCTCACCTCACTAGAATCCTCTTGCTGATTGATCACACTTAATGCATCCTCTGCAGCCTGTCGCTTGGCTTCTGCCACTGTGCGCTCCATTTTAGCTCTCTCCGAAGTAATCATATCATGGGCTTTCCGTTCTGCCTCTGACACTGCCTTCTGCAACTCGGTCATTGCTTGTCGTTTTACTTCATTGACTGCTTCCTCTGTAAACAAAATAAGAAATTTGTCTTGGTGCAGCAGGAGCAAGATCAAAAGACAACTGATTTTTATGCACAAAAGTAGTTAGATTATGGAAGCTGCTGATCTATATAATGTCAATATTCTATATCTACGTAAATGTCCTTTGATTCCAAGAATAAAGGAAAAGTAAAGGTTTCCCAGCACATGCGTGCTAGTCGTTCCCAACTCTAGGGGGCAGTGCTCATCTCTATTTCTAAGACAAAGACCCAGCGTTGTTCGAAGATGTCTCCCTGGTCATGTGGCTAGAGTGACTAAATGCTGAAGGCCCACGGAGCACTGTTACCTTCCCACCTAAGTGGTTCCTATTTTTCTCTTGTACTTTTTATCTGCTTTCGAACTGTTAGGTTGGCAGAAGCTGGGACAAGTAATGGGAGCTCACTCCTTTACGCAGCACTGGGGATTCAAATCTCTTAACTGCTGACCTTCTGATTGACAAGCTCAGCGTATCACCCATTGAGCCACCGCATCCCTTAAAGAGTACATGGTACCAGCTACTAAACAATATAACGTATTTCCATTTTTCTAATATATGGGGGTCTTAAGGGAGAAGTTCTATGCTGTAGATGGTATCAGAGAGGTAAAACAAAACTATCATAATAAATTTTAATGCACAAATCTTTGCTCCAGAAATGCAGATCTATAACAGCTATGAAAAGAGGACATATTAATTACTGGGAGGAATGGAGAAATAGAAAACAACTAATTAACCCTACCATAAACCCCAGGGGATAAAATAACACAGAAATGGTACAAAAACTTCATAGAAATTTAGGTAAATACATAAGGTTTTTTTAGAAATTTCCTCTAACTCTGATTTCAAATACAGTACTTGTATCGCAGAAGCTTGATAGAACAAAACTGGCACAAGTCCAGATTTCATAGTTAAAACAGTTTTTATGGGACTTTGATGGTGGTTGAACTCCATGGTGTTAATGGTCTTCTTCAAATATCTTTCTAGAAATCAGTGAACAATGCAGAGAGAGTTACTATGTCTTCCATTTAAATTAGCTAGCAAAAATTACCATAATGCGATATTCTTTTTCACAGTGTATAACATGATTTGTCGTCAATGAGCTGACTGGGTTTTGTTTGATGCAAGAGAAGTGGAAGATTTCATGTATTCAACTGACAACTAAAACAAGTGATTTAAAAAAAAATAACACTAACTACTCTAATTAACAAGGAAACTATCCTCCCTCTGATTTAGTGTATCTAATTTTCATCTTTATTCAAAGCAAAATGACAATGATTAATTGAAAATTTAATAAGCACTAATTATTAACTTGGCAAATGTAGTACCAATTAACACTCTATTAAAACTAATTATGACATGTTTCATTCAAGTATTTGCACTTAATTGTTTCACCCACTTAAGAAGCACCTTAATTAAATGTTCTGTTTAATTAAAAACATAAGATTTCTAATAAAAATGTTTAAGTGTAAAATAAAAATATTTGAGTTACAAAAGCTCAGTGGTTACTGTGAGATGTACATTATTTTCCAGTACTATAAATTTAGTTCTCCTTATCTGATGCCATCCTATTCTTAAATTTATCTGAAACCTTAGGAATTCTTATTAGAGATTAAGTGTCAATAGATTCAATGTGACTTACTTGTATGAAGATAAGCATATAACTGTGCTCTCATTAACTGCATAGAATAGATTGAGATCCTTGGACCTGCGTTGGGTATGCTTAATCCTTTTGACTGGAGAGCATCAAAACTTCCATCTCATCATCAACTGCATTTGAAACTTGTCTTTGTGTCAATAGAAGTCTGATTTTATATGTGATATTGGCAAAAGCCCTCATTAAATTCTACTTGGATACCTGACATGATTTACATAAGTGTTTTAAATCCTGGCTACATTCTTGAATAAGAAAGCTTTTGTTTTATGACAGCAATATTATTGGAAAAAGATCTATCTATCTATCTATCTATCTATCTATCTATCTATCTATCTATCTATCTATCTATCTATCATCTATCCATCCATCCATCCATCCATCCATCCATCCATCCATCCATCCATCCATCCATCCATCCAGGGGTGGGCTTCAAAAATTTCAGCAGTGGGGTCTCTGCCTGGTTACTAGATGGGCAAGGCCATGGTGGGCGTGGCCTAGTTGGCCTTCTTCACCACAGGGGGGGGCGTTTTCGCATTCCCCATTCTCCGGAGGCTTTCCTTGAGCCTCTAGGAGGGTGAAAACTGCCTCCCCCAAGCTCTGAAGGCCCTCCGGAGGCCAGAAATGACTCAGTTTCTGGCCTTCCAGAAGGCCCATTTCCCCCCCTCCCCAAGCCTTTGCAAAAGCCCTCCACTTACCTCGCATCCAAAATGGGCCTCATGGAGACTCTTGGGAGGGGCAAAGTGGGTGGGCCAGCCAGGGGTGGGATTTGGAGGTTCTCCGAACTGGCCATAACGTAAGCTATAGGTTCTTCTGAACCCAGACGAACCTGTAGCAACCCATCTCTCTCTCTCTCTCTCTCTCTCTCTCTCTCTCTCTCTCTCTCTCTCTCTCTCTCTCTCTCTCTCTCTCTCTCTCTCTCTCTCTCTCTCTCTATCCATCCATCCATCCATCCATCCATCCATCCATCCATCCATCCATCCATCCAGGCAATAGAACTATCATTTCTTCTAGATAGCTGGGAATGTAAGACATTTCAGTGACCAATTTGGATAAATATTTATCAGCTTAATAAACCAAAACATTAACATATTTTCTGTAGTAGCATATAGGTAGTTCTACTACATTAGTGTGTCTGAAGGCAATACAATATATTCAATTAATAAAGCTGTTCATATTCAGAGTAGGAAATTACCAAATGTAGAACCTTTCTCGGTGAAGTATAAGGGGCAGATGCCTTCTCTTTCTTTATTTTCCCACTCTAAAAATGTTTTTTCCCACTGTTGTTTATTCACCGAAGTAACCTAATCTATAGGAACATGTGGAAAAATTATTTAAAAAAATTGGAGTAAGTTTTTGGAACTACAATTCTCTATTAGTGTTAATGAAAAGTATTGATCTGTCTGATAATTCCAAATAGTTATCATGCACTACATGTGGCACCTTCTGTGTCTGGAACACATGGTTATTAATATCTCACCCTCTTTTAAAACATGTGAAGATAAATATTGATATTGTGCCTAGAGAGGAAAAATGCTAAGTTTATGAAACTTAAAATATGTCTTCACTTTACCCTCCCATAAATATTTGGAGGCTATGCAAGTCAAGATTCATTTATTTTGTATATTCAAGGTGAATTACTATTCTGTGTAAGTGGCAACAGGACAATAATTTTTGCTTACGATCAAAGCTGCAGCTTGACTAATTGCATATGCAAATAAGGCAATTTATATTTAAATTATGCATTCCTATTCTAGTCCCACCGGCATACAAAGATCAGCAAAGAGAATTGGTAGGACATTTGCAAGATGTTTGAATATTTATTACCAACTGCAAACATTTTCAGATCTCTTGAAAAAGAAATACATGAAGACAAACCCACAAATGAAAATCATATTATTATCTTTGCAAACGTTTTTAAAAAGAAGAAATGAACTTGATTACAGGCTCTTTTATGTGTAATTACCAATCACATTATTATTTTATAATATTTTGTGTAACCTGAAAAAATTACAAATATTACCCTTGGAGCCTAGAATTTTATAAGCATACAGTACTGCAAAACATTACCGAAGCAGTAATAATTAATATCAATTAATATTTATTAGAAATCAACCAACATATAACCCTAGGGTCTGTTTATTGTGGTTCTGAAACCAAAATTCAGCTGAACATGCTAGATACGTCTTAAAAATAGGGTAAGAGTCTAATAAAAGGGACATTTGTGGAAATTTTTGTGCTTACATGTAGAAAGAGCACAGGAAATATCCAACACAAGGATAGGAATGGGGAGATATTCTAAAATTTCCTTGGCCCAGCCAAAAAAAATGAATTCTTTTCATTCACAAAAACCCAGAAACAATTTCATGCAGTGATGGGATTCAAAAAAAATTATTGCTGGTTTTGTGGGCATGGCTTTGTGGGCATGGCAAGGGAAGGATACTGCAAAATCCCCATTCCCTGCCCACTCTCAAAATTTCCGCTACCAGTTCTCCAGAACCTCTCAGAACTGGCTGAATACTATCTCTGATTTCATGTCTTGATCCATTCAACAATAAGAAAATGAGAAATCTCTTCCTTGCAATCAGTTCTACCAAACAACTTCCCAATCCTTGCCTTTGTTTAGTACAAAGGGAGATACTGTCAGTAGTTCAAGTAACAAGAAAAAATCATAAGGAAGAAAAAAAAAAGGGGGGGGGGAACTCTTTTTGATTTTGTAACTCCCAATCCCAAAAGCCATTCCTCATCTCTGTAGAAAGAGATAGAAAAATAAGGGGGGGAAATCCCTCATCCTACTCATTGCTATACTCATACTTGTATGATAGTAAATAATGGGAAGAATAGTATGGGAAATGTTTGGGGATGTGGGTGATCAACAATAACTAGTGAAAAGATGAGAATACTTGTCTGATCCAGATCATGGACTTTAAAAAATTTCATCCCCCAAATTTAATTTCTCAACTTTATCAGCATCAGTAAGACAGACAATTTACCAGGCTAGATTTCTTTTGGATTTAGCCAATGGATTCAATTGCAGTCAATCAAATACAAATATTTATTTATAGCTTAGGCTTTACACAAAGTCTATATGTGAAAAAAAATATGATGTAGATCTTCTCATACAACACAATGGCTTTATTATCATGTGTCCCTGAAAATAAGACAAGGTCTTATTTTCTTTTGACCTTTGAAATAAGCACTTGGCTTTATTTCCAGGGAGGTCTTATTATTTTTGAGGTGCAGGAGGCAGCGAACATGGTCTCTCATGGCTGCTGCTGTGTTGCAATATTTTCAGGAAGTGCTTATTTTGGGGGGAGGGCTTATTTTAGCTCATGCACTCAAAAGCCCGATTGG
Organism: Thamnophis sirtalis; assembly: GCF_051295495.1. NCBI lineage: Eukaryota > Metazoa > Chordata > Lepidosauria > Squamata > Natricidae > Thamnophis > Thamnophis sirtalis. Next base: position 127,047,615 of record NW_028261382.1, on the reverse strand, counting down.
ACATATTATCTGGGGAGGTCTTATTTTGAGGAAAACAAGGTAGTAGATATTGCCTGCCAACCATTAGAATAATGATGTATAAAAATCATTAGATTTAGACTTCTCCAGAAGGATAGGTAATATAATCTGGGTATCTTTCTTATTTTAGAGTTATGTTGATATCACCTTATCTTCTGACATAGATGCTGGTGTAATTAAAATTATTTTGTGTTCTGATCCATTCCAGCTAAGCATTATGAATTAAAACTGGTTTATTAGCAATGCCTTTATTATTTCTTTGTTTTTAAAATTCATATTATCAAAGTATTCACAAATACACACAGCTGCCAAACTGTTATGCTCATGTTTTTAAACAATTCTTACCAGCTTTCTTCCAGATCTCCTCTGGCACATATCCAGAAGCAGGCCTGTGAAGGAATTCCCGATGTGAGTCTATAAGAACCAGGGGGAGAATAAGAGAAATAAAACAGTATATTTTAAATCTGGTTAAACAGATTTTTTTTTTAAAAAAACTGCTTTTCATAATTCAATCAAGGGATTAAAAGTATAAACTTGATTAAAAATGAAGAGAGCAATGCTTTTATTCCAAAATTCCTTATGAAACATTTGAAATAAACCCTACTAAATGAATCTGATATAATTATGTTCTTCTCCAATATCCACATATACTCTGTGTGTGTGTGTGTGTGTGTGTGTGTGTGTGTGTGTGTGTGTATCCATATGTGTGTGTGTATTATGGAAAAACTAATATTAATCACTGAAATGTACCCTAAATTGCATTATTGCAACTTAATAATAGCAAATATTGTTTTTCTTTAATATACTTCATAATGGATTACTGGGTCCCACTGTAAGATATAGGAAGGCAATTTTTTACCACAAACTACAAATGGCAGGCAAGATGTCTCAGTCTAGAAAATGAGAGAAAGCTAATTATAATGGCAACCCTTTTGTTTAGGATTGTGGCAAACAAACTGAATATCTGTGGGATTGCCTCAACAGTTGCTCTCTACTAAAGAAATAATTTACTGTTGGTTAGTGGTGGTATTCCAAATCTTTTCCTACTGGTTCTATGAGAGCGCACTTTGCACACGGGCACAGCAGTCAAAGACTGCCCTCAGTGTCAGCGCTGGTGAGCTGAGCTGTTTTTTTAGCCCAGCTGAGGCGCAGCAATCCGTTCTGCTGCGCGAATCAGCTGAGCTAAAAAAACAGGGGAATATTGGAGAGGGAATGACAGAGACGGGATAGTGGGGCCAACCAGAGGTGGTATTTGCCAGTTCTCCGAACTACTTAAAATTTCCGCTACCGGTTCGCTTGAACCAGTCTGAACCGGCTGAATACCAACCTCTGGCTACTATAAAACAAATTTGCTTTGTGAGTGGTGAACCTTAGGTTAAGACTTGCTGCCAATTTAACAACTGTCCCTCATAGGGCTGTTTGCAGAATCAGAAACACAGAAAACATGTCTAGCCTTTCTGTATATCAAGGCTGCACCATCCAATATGTGGGTATGAAATGTTTATTTTTCTTTAGGAAAAGAGCTGCTGCAAACAATTGCCCTTGGTATTTGAGAACAAGGATCACTGAAGACTTGTCCAGGTGGAGCATCTCTGTATAAAGATTGAATGGCCAGTTCCCTGACTTTCAAAGGATTATTGCCCATTTCAGGCTTCTTGACAAGAGCTTGGTGGGTGGGTAATTCTCAGATGCTACTCTTGACCCAGCTTGACTAAGTCTCTAGATTCAAATTCACTGAAGCTCCTCAAGACACATAGTATAGTAGATAAGAATCTTTCTTGCATAGTAGATGTAAACGGTACCATGATTCTTTATTTTACCATTGTGTATAATTTGACAATCCTTCAAGGTGGATCAGACCAGGAAACTGACTCAAAAAGTTTTATTTGAACTCTAGTTTATTAGTAACAGAATCTTGAAAGCCTGGTTGCATTTTCTCTCCCCTCCCTCTTATATTCCAGGAAGTTAGAGCGGAGCCAATTTGAGTTTCCGCCTCATGTTTTGCTTCCCAATGTTAAGCATGTTTTTGTAACCCTTTTTGCATACTTTTTCCCAGGTCATCTTCGTATTTCTCTACAGGAAACTTCTTTTTCCTGCTTTTCCCAGTTGCTCTGGCCTGTGGCTCAGTTTTAAACTGAGTGAATTGTTGATATAACTGACAAGTCTGCTCTGAGAAATTCTAGCTCTCAACCTAAATTTTGCCCCCTGAGGTGGTGACTTTGCCATTTTTAGACTTACTGATAAGGGAGTGACCCTTAAAGTGGTTTTTTTGATACCCCTTAAGGCGGAGAACTCTATTTTCATTGCAAATATTGGAGAAGAGCTGGGATTACAATTGGGACAAGTTACTAAATGTTGCTGCCTAACTAAATTATGGTTTTCTGGAATGAGATGATCAGGGATATTGAAAAGAGTGAGGACTGAAGAAAACCAAATTTTAAATAGTAACTGGTAAGGAATTGCAATTTGGTTTTTACAATTATTGGAAAGTTTATGGGTTTAGAGATCTCAGTTATGATCTATTTTCTGATGAGCTGAATTTGTTTTCTGGATTCAGTTTTGGCATCTCCTTTTGAGACAATACCTTATGTATCTTATTATTATGTACAATCTTATGTATCTAATCTGGAGTAAAAGATTCCTGCACCGAACAGGGAATTGGATATTATGATCCAACTCTGGATTTTAAATTGTGCTTGACTCCTTAACTGAAATACTTTAGCTTGTCTCTTTTGTTCAATGTTCTTTATATTTTACCCTTATAGCAAATTATAATGTCTGCTCTTGCAGTTTTGTTTATGGGTGCTTTCCTGGCTGATTTTGGACTATTCTGATTTAGGTTTGGAAATTTGTGGAAGACTTATTTTCTTTTATCCCTTGTGGTTGGCAGCCCTCAGGCATAAAGGTTAAAGGACAAGAAGGATGTAATCAGGACTGACATGTTCGTGTGGTGAAAGCTCATGTCCTGAATGTATCCTGGTTATTCTTGGGAGATACATTATTCTTTGCAGCCTTTTTCAGTCTACGCTTGTAGCTTGAAACTGTAGCTCCATCTGGATTCTATCAAACATGCATTTAATGCTATGTTCTATTCAGTGAAAGGCAGATGTTTATATTTTATTTCTTATCTATTTCAATCCTTTAGTAATCTTTTCTATAACTTGCATCTCTCTCTCTCTCTCTCTCTATCCCTCTGTTTTTGTAGTTACCAATGTCTTCTTTAGGCAAATCTGTTCTTCTGCAGAAAGGAATACTTTTCTTGTGTATGTTCAAGGTTAACAGTATCCATCATTCTTTTTTGGACTAATCACAAATAGTGCCACATCACGATAGAGATTATCATCATAATGCACTGTTTTAAGGGGTATATTTTGGAGAGGTGCGTACCGCACTACATATACATACACTTATGGGCAGGCTCCCTTCCTCTGATTTGTGGAAATTGAGTGGAATAGTAATCCCAATGTGCAGTCTGCACACCTTTTATCTATAGTTATTTGAAACAAGACTTCGTAAACTTAATCCTGAATAAACCCTACCATAAGGGATTTATAAACCTAGGGTACTGGAGGCTAAAACAAATGAAGAAAGATGCAGGAATTTAGTATGTCTAGTTTAATGAAAAGTAGGACTAGGGGTGACATGATAGCAGCATTCCAATCTCTAAGGGGTTGCCATAAAGAAAAGGGAGTCAAGCTATTTTCCAAAGCACCTGATGGCAGGACAAGAAGCAACGGGTGGAAACTAAGCAAGGAGAGAAGCAACCTAGAACTAAGGATAAATTTCCTGACAGAACAATTAATCAGTGGAACAACCTGCCTCTAGAACAGGCCTGTCAAACTGGTGGCCCATGGGCTGCATACATCACGTGCAGGCCATGCCCACCCCAGCTCTGCAAAGGCAAAAAACATCACGATATGTCACGTGACAGATCCAGTTTGATACCCATCCTCCAGAAGTTGTGAGTGCTCCTGGAGGCTTTTAAGAAGAAATGGTGTGAATTGGTGTTGCATTTCCTACTTGAGCAAAGATTGAATTTGGAAGACATTCAAGGTCAACAACAGAGAACAACTCTGTTGTTCTAAGTTTTTCTATATTGTTAATCAGTATATACTTAATAAAATGACCTTTGCCTCTCGTCTTGCTGAATATTCATGAATATTCTGCAACTGTGTCCAACACTTGCACCTATTTCCTAAGTGGTGATTAAAACTACATCTGAAAGGCAGCTGGCAGAAATAATTAAATTAATTCCTACACAAAACAGGACCATACTAAGATTGCCAAGTTAGCAGTGGTTAAGGATTTCATTTTGACCATGATGATCAACGACCTCTCCTGTTATTTGGACTGAATCATTCAGCAGGACATATACTAGATTTCCTATTCAGTTTGAGATGTTGATGAGAAAGTAGAGGGGCTGGTTGTAACTCTGATATTATACAGTCAGTTTGATGCTGGTGGCTTCAATAGGCTTTTACGGGGGCAGGGAGGATTGGTTAAAGATCAGTCAAGAGAAGCCACTCAAAATGCTATATCCAGATGATTCCTGAATGCACTAGTGGGCTTGTATCTCTTATCTGTTGGCAATACTCACTGAAACCTTGGCAAATCTGTGCAACACAAAAATATGCCATGTAAGTGTAGTCCTTGACTTACAACCATTTGTTTAGTGACTGTTCAAAATTACAACTGAAAATTACACTGAAAAAAGAGATTTACAACCAGCCCCCATACTTTTTTGACTGTCGTAGCATCCCCAGTCATGTGATAAAATTTTTGGGTGCTCAGCAACTAATTTGCATTTATGATGTTTGAGGCGTCTTGGGGTCATGTGATCATTTGTAACCTTCCCAACTGACTTCTGGAAAGAAAAGTAAATGGGGGAAGCAATAGCAATAGCAATAGCAGTAGACTTATATACCGCTTCATAGGGCTTTCAGCCCTCTCTAAGCGGTTTACAGAGAGTCAGCATATTGCCCCCAACAATCTGGGTCCTCATTTTACCCACCTCGGAAGGATGGAAGGCTGAGTCAACCCTGAGTCGGTGAGATTTGAACCGCTGAACTGCTGATCTAGCAGTAGCCTGCAGTGCTGCATTTAACCACTGCGCCACCTTAGCCAGATTTGCCTAACAATCTGCAGTGATTAGCTTAAATATCATAAAATTAGATATGATTCACTTAACAAACATCCTGTTTAGCAACAGAAATTCTGATCCCAATTGTGGCCTAAGCCAAGGACAATCGGTATCTGAAATTACTGCTTCTAAGCCCTCTTTTCCTTGAAGTAAGCATCTTTGTTTCCAAACTCTACAGGCCAAAGGAAGCTGGTGACACTGGAAACATCAATAAAGTGCTATTTAGAGTTTAAAATTTATGCCTAAAATTTACTACTGGTTCTGTGGAGGTGGCTTGGTGGGCATGGCATGGCTTGGTGGGTGTGGCAGAGGAAGGTTACTGTAAAATCTCCATTCCCTCCCCACTCTGCTTTAAAAATGTTTTTTAAATGATCCTGGATACTGAACCTGTATCACAAAATGAAACCAAATTCAGTGTGAAGAAAGTAACATAAACTATGAAAAACAAAACAAAACCATAACAAAACATTTTAATGCTTGCTCTTATAAAATATTAAAATCCATAACTAGATTTTGAAATCAGTGAAACTATGCTGAGTATCCTTTGAATGCTACAAGAAAGGTAACATACTACGAAATATGGAACCCTGTAATAAATATTTTGTCTTAGCCAAAAAAGAACATAAGCCATCCAGCGCAACTATGATTTTCACTACAAGAGTGGCCTTTTGGTACGATATAAAAACTGGAACAAGATGCTGTATTGATTTGTTTAGGTATGTAACAGTCAAAGCTAAATGGAATTCAGTGATATCATTCACTGGATTGCCAGCTAATTGGTTCAATTTCGAAGCACGAAGATCAATCAAGCTCATATTCCAACCCATAATTCATATAGATAACGAAGCCAAGACACTGTTAAAAAGATTAAATCAAGATCTACGAAGGACTTCCACATGGCTTTTAATTTTCTTTTCTGGAAAGGAAAGGATGGTATAATATACGCTGAAAATAAGAAACACACGTCCACATTTTAAAAATAATTTAAAAGTGGATATGATGAAGAGAACTTTGTGTTTCCAAAGACAAATAGCTCCATAATTTTAAACCAGGAAGTAAACAAAGTTTCTAATTATTTTATTCCATATCACTCATCTAAGGAAAGAGTTGTAAGATTTGAAAATAGAAGAGGAAAATGATCCAGGCTTGTTTCTTTGAGAATTTGTTGATGTTTTATAAAGTGAGGACCATTATATCTTGCTTGCTGGCCGAAATAATAAATATTTTATTTTAGAAAAAGATTGTCCCTCCACTGATAATATCCTAAAAAAATGTATTTTGCCTGGGATAAGAGAGCTTCACCTGGAACAATCATAGATCTATTTTATATGTCTCATATAAAATAAAATTTATATGATCTATTTTTTATGAGTCAATGAAGATGTTATCAGCAGTCTGTATCACTTTCCCCAAATTTCAAAGTCTTCAATCATCACTTCATCACATTTTTTATTATTCTGAGGTTATTTATTTCCATATTACATGCACCTTTCCTCCAAGAACCCATAGTGTCATAGGTAAAGGTAAATAAATATTCCCTTCGCACATATGTGCTAGTCGTTCCCGACTCTAGGGGACGGTGCTGATCTCTGTTTCAAAGCCGAAGAGCCAGCGCTGTCCGAAGAGGTCTCTGTGGTCATGTGGTTGGCGTGACTAAACGCCAATGGCTCACGGAACACTGTTACCTTCTCACCAAAGGTGGTTTCTATTTTTTCTACTTGCATTTTTTCATGCTTTCGAACTGCTAGGTTGGCAGAAGCTGGGACAAGTAACAGGAGCTCACTCCGTTATGTGGTACTAGGGATTCGAACCGCTGAACTGCCAACCTTTCTGATCAACAAGCTCAGCATCTTAGCCACTGAGCCACCACGTCCCAGTGTAATTGTCATAAATAGCATCATTTCCTCCATTTTTGTCCCACATTAATCTGTCAAGTAGGCACCCACAGAGAACCTAATAAAAGGAATTTACATTTATTTCAATGTGTTATTTCTATGCATCTTTGTCTAATTTATTGTTTTGTACACAACACTCCCTACCATATTTTTGTCCATAATTTTAGCTGGTTTCAAGAGAAGTGTACAATCCAAATCACACATTACTTTAGCATGCGCAAATTAAGTCATACCATTTTAATCACACTTTTGCTATCTTACAGTATAAGATTAAACTAATTTAGCATCTCTGGTGGATGGTTTCTATTCTTTGGTACTTGGGAGAAATAATGTATTTTTTCTCTGTTTTTTTAAAAAAAACTTCTTTTAGCAATTCTTGATGCAGATAATATATAATTTTGTTGCAGAAAGTTAAACAGAAGATATGTGGCATCTGTGCCAAGTTATTCCTTGTAGAGAGTTAGTCTCTCTGGTCAGTGATGATTTTTGTTCTGTGATCTGGAACTCAACGTGATATTTTAGAGAAGTACGTCTAATGTATTAATGTGTATGTGAAACTGCTGGGATAGAGCTTTTGAAGAAGTAAAATATTGTCATATTGGTACATGACATTTATCCATGTTGGATATTTCCTTGTTTTCAAGTCTAGCATTGTAGCCTGTCAACATGGTTGAATCTTGTCTCTGTCTTACAGGGTGTTAATGGTTCCTCCCAACCGCATGACCACTCCCTTCATAATCTTACTCACTTAATTCATAGTACTAGAAACAATGATTGTACAAAAAAAATTGTAGCATACATTCAAAACATTTCTTAAAAATAATTATTTAACCAGATTCATAAGTCAAATAATATCAGATAATCTACATTTTACCACTCTGTCCCAAAAGAATTTCACAGAAGATTCTGCCAAATGTTTGTTTAGAATCAACACTGATTCTATCAAAAGGGATACAGTTGATTAATTCTTATAAACAGATCTTTTATCTTATAATCAATTATCTTTTTTAAGATGTGAGCTAGCTAATTAATATTCTGTTTTAGAATTTTGTCCAATATCAACATTGATTGACTGGTGTAAAATTTGCTTCTGTTCCATTTCCTGAAAATAGGTAGTTGCTTTGAAACAACATTTACAAATCCTTTTGTATCTGAGATGTAGCTTTTTATCAAAAAACAGTAAAAGCATCACTTGAATATTAATATTTTACTTTTCAAGTGACAATAGGTTAATCACAAGAACTAATTGATTCTTTTCTAACTACTAGACTAATATATATTTCTTCAAAGGTGTAAGAAAACAGAAAAATAACAGCAAAATAAAATATGCCCCAAACTGCAATGGATTTGGCATACCGCATGCAATGAATACCATTAACCAATTATTTTACTTAGTTCACAAGATCCTTACGAATTAAGATGACATGTCCTATTGTCAAAGTAATATAAATCAGCTTAATCAACCTCTAGAACAGGAAAGTCTATAATCCTGTTAGTAAGAAGCACTTTTGAATTCAGCAAATCATATGGGAATTCGATGCAACAGAAATCACCAGTGTTGTAAGCATGAAAAGAGAAAATGCAGGTTGACAGATAAAACAAACTGACAGTTTGATTTTAAAAAAAGTATAACTCATTATATTTATCCCAATTCCTTGAGCTTTTTCATAGAAAAAGTTCAGCTCTATTCATATTTGCATAACTATTATTAGGAAATTATTATATTGGGGTAGGATGGAAGTAATGGGGGAAGTCTTTGAATAATAGTAAAAAATGCAACTAGAATTTGATTTTTCATTTAAATTTTGCAGTTGGTCTAGCTCACCTTGTAAAGTAAGAGGCAAGAATAATCAGCAGTCTTGCAACATACAAAATGGCATTTGGAGTAAGGGTCTATAGCCGTGATGGTGAACCTATGGCACATGTCATACATTCACCATGGCACAGAAGTGGCACATGGAACCATGTCACTTTGCATGTGCACCGTCGCTTGTTCCTCTTCTGGGTTTCTGGTGCACATGTGCACGTGATGATCAGCTGAGCTTTGTACATGTGGCAGTGATGGAAACGGGAAGAGCTGGTCTTCCATTTTCTGGCATAAGAATGCGCGCCATCCAGATGATTGGCATATGTGCATCAGTCATCAGGTCATAGTTTTCCCAAACCTTTGGGTTTTCCCAAAGGTTTTCCCATGCTTTTTGAAGAGGCAACTGGACTTTCTAATTTTTCTTTGAAGATGTTTCACTTTTCATCCAAGAAGCTGAAGAAGCTTCTTGGTTGAGAAGCAACATGTCTTCAAAGAAAAACCAGGAAGTCCAGTTGCCTCTTCATAAAGCACATTTGGGATTTTGGGTAAGGTTAGCTAAGGAACTGCACTATCTAAAGATCACATTTGGACACTGATGAGGCTTGCTTTGTGAAAAATGTCAACAAATGAATTTGAGGTAGATGTGACCTAGAAGCAAGCCACTGTAACATACTGCATGTCAGGCCCCAAACCAACAAAGAGACTTGGTGTTTCTTCCCAGCTGAGTTCTTTGTGGTTTCACATATACTAACAAAATCATGCCAGACTGAGAATTCTACTGTCTGTTTCTTACAATATACTCTCTGAATTATTAGGTTTACCCTTTTCCCTCCCATATGATATCTAGACTGAGTTGTGTCTTATACCTCTGGAATGCACCCCCTTCCTCCTGGAAATCCACCTCCTTCCTACATGTGTTGTGTTTTCATTCTTAGGCAGTCTTTAATGAAATTACTGTATTTTTTGAAGTATAAGATGCACCAGAGTATAAGACGCACCAAGGTTTTGAAGAGGCATTTTTTTTAAAAAAAAAATAGGTAGATAGATAGAGGGATAGAGAGGGAGAGAAAAAGAGAGACATACAGTAGGTAGGTAGGGATAGAGAGAGAGAAAGAGAGAGATAAAGAGATAGAGAAATACAGTAGGTAGGTAGGGGAAGAGAGAGTGTGTGTAGGTAGGTAGGTAGGTAGGTAGAGGAATAGAGAGAGAGAAATAGAAAGAGATAGAAATACTGTAGATAGGTAGGGAGAAAGAGAGAGACTAGGTAGGTTGGTAGGTAGAGGGATAGAGAGAGAGGGATAGAGAGAGAGGAATAGAGAGAGAGAGAAATACAGTAGATAGGTAGGAAGAGAGAAAGAGAGTAGGTAGGTAGGTAGGTAGGTAGAGGGTTAAAGAGAGAGAGAGAGAAATACAGTAGGTAGGTAGGTAGAGAGAGAGAGTAGGTAGGTAGGTAGGTAGATAGAGGGAGAGAGAGAGAGAGAAATACAGTAGGTACGGAGGAAGAGAGAGTAGATAAGTAGGTAGATGTTGCCAGGTGTATTTATCCATGTGCTGACAATCTGCAGCACCTAACATTTTGTTTCTGCTGGCACAGCACTTGATCAATCTAATTCTCATCAATCAGTTAAAGAGCTTTCCGAAAGGGGAAAAAAAGTTTTTGCACTCTGCAAACCTCCCAAAAACGGCCTGTATTTCTTTTAAAAAAGAGCATGAATAGCCTTGGGGGAGGGGCTTGCAGAGTGCTCCTAGGGGGTGGGGCATGGGCAAAAATTCAAATGGCTATCCCCCCAGTCATGTGATCGCATTTTGGCTCTCAAGAGTTTACAGCCATTTGCAGAATCCCATGGTCATATGACCATGTTTTATGGCAAAATCAGACCATTGCAAATCACTAATGACCATACTGTTCGCTTAATGATTGCCACAAAACACCTAGTGGTAAAATTAGGTCAATCATGTGAGTAATCCAATTTATGAATGTTACAATTTACAGCCATGATGGGCTGGTTCCATTATGATTGTAAAATGAAGAGTATCTGTATATCCTTTTGCAAAAATGCTTGAATAAAATAAATTATTTACATATAATTTTACCATTACATATTGAGTTTGAGTTTATTATATTTCTATGCCGCCCTATTCCCCGGAGGGGACTCAGGGCGGCTCACAACCATATTCTATCAAGTGTATAAATATGAATAATTTGTCTGATATTATATATCATATTATATATATATGGATTATTCAGGAGTAAAGTAAATTTAATCATCTTCCAAACAAATATTTAAGTATTTCTTACAAACAATTTATGCTAAGCATATAAACCAGGTTGGTGTAGAGTTTAACTTGTTGGTCTAGAAACCAGGAAACTGAGTTCTAGTCCCACTTTAGGCATGAAAGCCAGATGGGTGATTTTTGACCAGGCATTTCCGCCCAGCCCAACCCATCACACAATGTTATTGTTGTGGGCAATAATAGGAGGAGGTAAGAGTATTAAGTATGTTCACCGCCTTTAAATAAAGGCCAGATATACTGTAAATAGATAAGTAAATAAAACATGCAAATATAAATAGTGTATAGAAATTTCAAGAAAGTGGTTCAGAGTGTATCAATTTTAATGTAAGAAAAAATAATGCAAATAACATGACAATTATTGATTTTTATCACTGCAACAGGATAGAAAACTAATAAATCAATAAAGCAGGGTGTGTATGGGGAGGGGGGGAACGAGTGTTTTAAACTGTGAGTCTGTGTTAATGCTATTTCTTTCAACCACAGTTCTCCAAGGTCTCAGGCAGAGATACTGTATATCTCAACACCCATAAATTACTTTTAACTGTAGATACTCACAATTCCGCATGCATCTGCTGCTACGGTACCTTATCTCACACCATTTCTTATTATTAGAAAGGTCAGTAGCGGCTAGCATATGCGTCCTTGCTATTTCACCTGGTGCAAAGGTTGCAGAGAATTCTGGATTAAAGCCATTATTATAAACTTGAAAAAAAGGATAGATTATAGCTATAATTGAAACTGATCTACAAAATGGGCACTGATATAAATCATAAAGGGGGGAGGGGGAGACACAAAGGCATAACAGATGGCCCTCTTCTCCTCCATCCATAGCTACTGGAGATGACAAGCTGGTAATTTTTACTGGGTGGTTTAGCTCATTAAAAATGACAAAGGGGATTTGTGACATTTGCAACATACAGAAAAATGCAGTGTTTGTTCTTTGTGATACAATATTTTTTAAAAACAAGTTGTAAGTGTGGGATGGCACCTATATTGATGAAGTTCTTATCTTGCCTTATAGGCAACTCATCCGTTGTTGACTATTTTCCTTATGAACTAGCAGCACACTGTCGTGATGTTATTCTCCTTTTATTAAATTCTATAATTTGTAAGGGAATCTAATTCTAATTCATTATTATCATACTGTGTTCAAAACAGAAGCTGCAAATTTGATGGCATGTGCTTGAAAGGGTTTTAATATTCTGTACTTTCAAGAGACACCGATGTAGGATCATAACACCAGTTCTTTTCTGTATCAATTTATGATGATTTACTAGCCCTTTTCTTTTCTTAGCCCAATAAACAGAATCCCTATAGCTTAATCCAGGTGAGCTAAATATTGTATTTCGATAATCCTCCACCTTCTCTGTAAAGTTGTTGTGGCCCGCCAGCGCCCAACAGAGCTGGCAGCAGATTCGGACAGTGATGAGGTTGGGGAGGAACATGGGGCAGTCCTGGAGCCTGGGGAAGGCTCGGATGAGGGCTCTATGCCAGAGGCAGAGATGGGGCCATGGCCATCTGACAGTTATTAGCTGCCTTCGGAATCAGACATCAATGAGGCACACAACAGCTGGAGTTTGTTCCCAGTGTGCTCATGCACAATGTTGCCAGATGAAGGGAACAGCTAAAGAACAGGTGTTGATTTGGGAGTAAGGCCACAGGCAGAAGGTGAATGGCTCCTCCCAATAAAAGAGGAGCGAAAGGCGAGGGGTGTTTGGAGGAGACAATTAGTTCATTCTTGCATTCTTGCCAAGTATTTCGGCATCTGAAAGAGGCCTAGCCACTCTCTAAGCCTGTTATAGATCAGAACTATCTTCTGTGGGCTGGGAAAGACTGTGGGCCAGGACCTTGCTGGAGATGAATTCACTGTAAATTAAATAAAAGGGGTTTATCGGGACGAGGACTTGGCTTCGTGCTGCTGGGGAAGCCTAGGTCAGAACAAAAGTGTGATTTTAAATATAGGCAAACATTTTATAGCCGCAAAATTGTAATTTTTTTTTTAAAAAATGACCAAGATTAAAAAAGAAGACAGATGCAAGTCTGTAAACACAGCAACATAAAAGTGTTGAAAGTGGTTTCTGAATGGTTTAAAGACACCATACCTAAAGGGATGGGATCCGGGTTCACTGGACTCTGCTGCCTAGAATGATTGCTACCGTTGCCTTTTTTCAAATCCTCTGCATCGCTGTACCGCCGTATCCAGTAATTAAGTTCTTCCCGGTCAGCTTCTTGACATCGCCGTAGCACAGTGAGAGATCGCCTTGTTTTTTCTACCATGTCCATGATGCAATTTAAGAGCTAGATGTCACAAAGGGAAAGAGAATTATGAAACGTTAATGTTTATTTGATGTATATCAATCAGAACAGAAGTGGAAGGGATCTTCGAGGTCTTCTAGTCCAACCCCCTGCTGGTGATCACTCAAGCCAGTGATCACTCAAGCCAGTGATGTCTAAGCTTTTTGTTAAGGCGTGCCAAAAGCATGGGGGAGCGTGGGGTGTGTGTGTCACGTGGGCCTTCCCCCACGCATGTGCGCACCCCCCCACGCGGATGCGCACAGGGTTCTCTGGACTTCCGGGAGGCGTATTGGGCTCTTTTTTGTCCTCTGCAGACTTTAGGGGGCTTTCCTGAAGCCTCCAGAGGGAGAAAAACGTCCCAACGGGCACCCCAGAAGTTTGTTCCTTAACTTCTGTTGGGACGTTTTTCGGCCTACCCAGGCTTCAGGGAAGCCTCCTGAAGCCTGGGGAGGGCAAAAAATGGCCCACCATGCAAACCAGAAGTTTGGGAATGGACTTCTGTGTTGCCCATTGGGCAGTTTTTCTCCCTCTGGAGGCTTCAGGAGGATTTCCTGAAGCCTGGGGAGGGTGATAAACAGCCCAATGTGCAAAACGGAAGTCTGTTCCTGAACTTCCGGTTTGCGTGTTGGGCCATTTTTTGCCCTCCCCAGGTTTCAGGAAGCTACACTGAAGCCTGGGTAGGCCTAAAAATGCCCAATGGGGCCGACTAGAAGTTCGGGGACGAACCAGAAGTCTATTTCTGAATACTGCCCATAATAGCAATAGCAGTTAGACTTATATACCGCTTCATAGGGCTTTCAGCCCTCTCTAAGCGGTTTACAGAGTCAGTATATTGCCCCAACAATCTGGGTCCTCATTTTACCCACCTCGGAAGGATGGAAGGCTGAGTAAATCCTGAGCCGGTGAGATTTGAACAGCCGAACTGCAGTCAGTTGAAGTAGCCTGCAGTTCTGCATTTAACCACTGCGCCACCTCAGCATAAGACCCAGATTCTATAGAGCAGGGTCACACTTCAGTGGTTCTCTTCAAACAAGTGTCAAATGGACTCCCACCATCCACTGCTGTCATGTTTTCCCAGTAGGACATGCTACTTAGGTTTCACCACCGATGGCCACACAAACAGACTGTATTTTCTAGGTGAACTGTGGTGCCATAGAATGAGAACCACACTGGCTCACAGTTCCATTCTGTGGTTGATTATGTTTGAGTATCCAGAACACAGTTCCCAACCTGACATTAACAAAGCAGCACAGTGGATTTTAGCCAATTTAATCTGGTGGTCAGCCAGCACAAAGCACGTTCAAGTGTTAGTCCAAGTCATTTCCCATTCAGAAGGGCCATTAGCAATATTTACTGGGGGTGGGATGAGGACAGGTGAGAGAAGTGGCTGCTACTGCTGTTCCAGAAGCACTGCATCTGTTATAGCATCTACTATTTTACATAGCTTTATAGCCCTCTCTAAGCGTTTTACAGAGTCAGCATATTGCCCCCCCCCCCCCCCCCCGATAATCTGGGTCCTCATTTTACTCATCTACTATACAGGGCTCAATGGTGAAATTAGCTTGGAGTTCCAACTTTTTCTGCAGTGGGAACAATGTCTGAAATGTTGAGAAGGTGTAGGATAGACACACAAGGCAGAGATGAAAGTGCCACACAGCTATTGCCATGTGCTCAGAATCTCCTTCCTACCAATGCTGTCCTAAAAGTTCTATTTCCAATTTCTATTTTTCTAATCCAATGTGCAAAGGAAATAAAGCACTCAGCCAGGGAACATCCTGATATTTTAGTTCCAAACAATGTGTACGAAGACTACGTCTTATACATAAAGCTCCTACTCTTCTTTAAGCATATTAGTTGCCATTTATTTTTAAATAGGAAAGCAAAGGAAGTCCCAGAACCCAGATTTGACATTTTTGACTATTCTCCAGCAGATCCTGATACTACGCTTACTATTGGTTTTCGAAGGAATGTTCAACTCCAGCAGTTGTATGCCCATCTGCTACAAACATTTGTTTTCATGCTGATCCTGGGAAAACTGCTGGACTCATTTATCATGGGATGGCTCGGGAAATAGTTTTAAAGATAAGGAATAATTTGAGTCCAGCAATTTTAGATCCAGTTGGACATCTTAATGAATGTGTCAAGAATGTTTCAGGAATTGGCAATTCAACAATAGCATTCCCGATTGCCAAGCAGACCTCATTCCAAATAAGGTAAATAACAATAATTTTTAAAACGCGTCATCATGAACTTCCCAAATTTTGCAAAATTTCAGTGATATCTCATGTGAAAAAGGCAAGTGTCACTTCAGTGAGTTCAAAATAGTTGACACCGAAATTGGCACTTTTCCTCTTGTAATCATAAATAACATTCCTTCTCTCTCTCTGTATCATATATATAGGTTATGAAAATTTGCAGCCTAATCCTAAATATGCTTATAGATTGGAGTGGTCTTCATCTCTGTTATATTAGCACAAAGACAAGCAAAACCTATGAAGGTAGGAAACAGTATTCACCATTATGTGTGAAGTTCACTCATAATGATGAATCCTGTTTCTTAACTTCATGGGTTTTGCTTGTCTTTGTGCTAATATAACAGAGATGAAGATCACTCCAATCTATAAGCATATTTAGAATTAGACTGCAAATTTTCATAATCTATGGACAAAGATAATAAGCATTTCGCACTAATTTTAAACTTAAAATTACCGTATTTTTCAGACTATAAGATGCACTGGAGTACAAGATGCATCATAATTTTGAAGAGGTAAATTTTTTAAAAAAGTTTTTGCACTCTGGAGGCCTCCCAAACCCTCTGCATGCCTCGTTTTTTTTTGCAAAAAAAAAGGGGGCATGCAAAGCTTTGGACGACTTTTAGAGTGCTCCTGGGAGCTGGGGCAAAAACAAGTAAAAAAAGTGCACGCAGAGGCTTTGGGAGGCTTCTGGGGGCTGGGGTCCCAAAAACAAGCAAAAATGGCCCATTTTTTTTTTGCTCATTTTTGACCTCCCCAGCCCTCAGGAGCAGTCTGGAAGCCTCCTAAAGGCTATGCACATCCATTTTTGCAAACCGGATGGGGTTTCGGTCAGCCAAAATACTATATTCAGTGTATAAGACGCACCCAGATTTTCACTTTTTTAAGGGAAAAAGATGCTTCTTATACTACGAAAGATACAGTAAGTTTAAAACTTGTGATATCTACACTACATAACAGAATACAGACATTCCTTACATGGTCAAGGTGTTTCCATTCTTCGGCCCATTCTCTATCTGTTAGTCTATGATCAATCATTTCTTCTTGACGTGTCCCATGCAACCCTGGCAGAAAAAGTGTAAAGTATTACATATGAATAACATGAATGAGGCATTTTATCAGTAGCTTCAAATTCAGCCTATGGCTATAAATATATGCATTATTAACATTGCTTGATTAGGGGCATTGCATGATCCAGGTACTTCTTTAGTTTCAACCACAATTGGGACTGAAATTTGTGACATAAATTACTGCAGTTGTATGTCAAGTTGGACCCAATTTTATGATAATTTTTATGGTGGTTTTTTTTAGCTAATCACATGGTTGCTAAATGAATCACACAGTTATTAAACAAATATATCCAAAACATCCAAATGGATGTTTTTTGCTGAAAGGTTGAAAATTGTAATCACGTGACCCAAGGATGCTACAACAAGTAGTAAATACAAGCCAGCTGCCAAACACAGAACTATGATTACATGACCACTGGGCTAGTGCAATGGTCATAAGTGCAACCGGTTGTAAGTCACTTTTTCCAAGGTTGTCATCGTTAAATAGTTGGGAAAAAAAAGACCTGATTCTGATGGAATATTTCAGGGATCAAGGAAATCTACAGAATTAAAAATAGGAAAGAAAATCGTAGAACCCAAGTTGTAATGATAGCACTTGGATTTATATACCACTTTACATAGCATCACAGCCCTCTCTAAGCAGTTTACAGAGTCAGCATATTGCCCCCCAAAATCAGGGTCCTCATTTTATCCACCTTGGAAGGTTGGAAGGCTGAGTCAAATTTGACTTGAACTGCCAAATTGCAAGCAACCGGCAGGCAGCAGAAGTAGCCTGCAATACTGCACTCTAACCACTGTGCCACCATGGCTCATGATGCTTTGAATCAGCAGTAAGATTTTCAGAGAAGTAGAAAAAAATAATCAAGAACCCCTTTCTAATTCCCTGACTGCCAGATCAGCAGCCAGGACAGAGGCACACCATTAAACAATAAAGCAAGGTAATCTAATCTAATCTAATCTAATCTAATCTAATCTAATCAATTTTCAAAAAGAAATATGGAAGAATGAGGATAGGAAGAATTATTTTGGTTAATGGATTTGAAGTTTTTTTTCTTTATCTACTCCAAGCAGCTTACCTATATAATGAAATACATCCCACAAAGGCAAACCAAAATAATTCACTAACAAGTATATAGATTTCTTTTGATCCATAAGAGAGTCATTACAAAACAATAGGAAAAAAAATCATACAAAATGAAGACAAAGACCTCTTTACTTCTGTAAGAAAAGTATTCCATTTCTTGGGATAGAAAAGACTCCGTTCCTGACTAACAGTACTATGATCCAACATAATGAGAACTCACAGGCTAAAGCTTTGTTGTTCACTCAATAACTAGCACACTGACTGACGTATGAAAACTTGTATGGCAATGTAGGTCCCACATTTGATTGCATGAGCTCTGCACTATAAAAGAAGACATGCAATACAATGTAATGCAGAACAGACCAGACCAGAACGGAATAGAATAGAAATTTTTATTGGCCAAGTGTGATTGGACACACAAGGAATTTTTCTTTGGTTCATAAGCTCTCAATGTACCAAAAAAAAAAATACATTCATCATGAATCATAAGATACAACACTTAGTGGTAGACATAGGATACTCAATAAGCATCAAATCATGCTAGGAAACTAAACAGCACTTAGCAATAGCACTTAAGAGTTATATACCACTTTACAATGCTTTAACAGCCCTCTCTAAGCAGTTTACAGAGTCAGCATATTTCCCCCAACAATCTGGCTCCTCATTTTACCGACCTCGGAAGGATGGAAGGCTGAGTCAACCTTGAGCTAGTGAGATTTGAACTGCCAAACTGCAGTCAGCTGGCAGTCAGCAGAAGTACCTGCAGTACTGCACTTTAACCACTACGCCACTGTGGCTAAATAAAACAATACATTATGGACGGGTATCTTCAGGCAAGCACTGGGATTCAAATAACAACCGAAGGGTGATACATACGGAGATCGAAACCCCAGTGAAAGAAAAGCTTTGCTTACCCATAGGTCTGTTTCTGTCCCTGAGGTCCCTGTGGTTGGGGTGTCTGTATGAGTCCCTGTAGTGGTGGGCAATGGCCATATCATCCAAACGGTAATGCTGAGGTGGAGGCGGAGTAGGGTGAGGCAGACCATTAGGCTGGTAAGACAAGCTGTTATTTGGACTGTACCGCTGGCCCGGGCTAATAGTGCACGGCCGCTTGCTTGGATGCTCTGAGTGCAAAGGCTCTCTGTCAAAGCCATTTTCTTTGGTTCTAGGGGAAAAAAAAGATACATACGTTTGATTAAGGCTTTTTCCAAGCCACAAGGAAGTCCTGCACAACTTATTTTGCCTTCTCCAATTCTCCCCACCCCACGAGAAATAGGGAGATAAAGTCCCAACCTATATGGAGAATGTCAGCTTGAGAAAACTGCAGTACAGGTAATCCTCAACTTACAACAGTTCATTTAGTGACCATTCATAGTTACAACGGCATAGTCTTCTATTTACATTTCAAATATTTTACAGATGTTATATACCACTCCATATTCAAAGACCACTTCTAAAATATCTGTTTGCACAGTAGCAGTTAAAGCAGAGTTTGAACTGAGGTTTTTCTTCAATATGGAGGGATAGACAAAGCAAAAGTAAAGTTGAAAGAAAAGTGTCATACTATGTTTACATTAACTGTACAGGTGATCATATTAATTTTTCAAATTCTTTCAAACAAAATGACTACTGAGAACCTACTGCAAACACACATTGATCACTTTCTGTACTTTTAAAAAATTATTGCATGTGAGTGCTATTAGAGAAAATGATCTTTCTTCCTTGATAAGCCTACCAATGGTAATTGAAATGTTAAAAAAATAACTCTTAACTCCTTATAAGAAAAATAAAATCTTAGTTTTATGACAGAAGATACCAAACGTTAAAACTGTATATTTTATTGGATTGTTTTGGAGAGGTGGAGCAACCAAAAAGATTGGCATTGGTTTATAAAGCTGTAATGCAAATATTTTTGACGAGTGGGGAAACGTATCTGAATCTTAACATTTAAATGGCTGTTTTGAGCTGTGTATTCCTATTCCATTTTAAATAGATTCAATAAAATAATAGAACCATGAAGTTGGAAGGTCATCTATTACAATACCTCACTTGATGCAGGATCTACTAAATCATTTCAAACAGATGATTATCCAGTCTCTGTATAAAGACTGTGAATGAAGATATATACTATTAAACATATTAGGAAGAGCCACTGTGGTCCAGTGGTTAGAATGCAGTATTGAAGACTTCTGCTGCCTGCTGGCAGCCTGCAATTTGTGAGTTGGAATTTCACCAGCTTCAAGGTTGACTCATCCTTCCAAGGTTGGTAAAATGAGGACCCAGATTGTTGGGGGCAATATGCTGACTCTATAAACCGCTTAGAGGGAGCTGTAAAGCATTGTGAAGCGGTATAAATGTCTAAGTGCTGTAGTGTTATTGCTACTTTATAAGGAAATCCATTCAGTTGGTTGACCTCTTTTACCAACATAAAATCCCTTCTAATATCTAGCTGAAATCGACTTCTCTGTATTTTCAACTTTTGATTCTAGTCCTGCTTTCTCCGACAGCAGAGAACATATAACATGTTCTCTCTTTACATGACAACTTTTAGATAACTAAAACCAGTTCTTTCTAGGATTTGGTTTCTAGTCCCCGTTACCATTTGGGTAGTTCTTCTCTTTATTTGCCATTTCTTGATGTTTTGTGATGCCCAGAATTAAATACAGAATTCTAAGTGGGGTCTATTTAAAAAAGATATAATTGCTTTCCATCAACTAGACTCTATGCTCCTATTAAAGGTAAAGGTTCCCCTCACACATATGTGCTAGTCGTTCCCGACTCTGGGAGGCGGTGCTCATCTCCATTGCAAAGCCGAAGAGTCAGCACTGTCTGAAGACGTTTCCGTGGTCATATGGCCGGCATGACTAAGTGCCAAAGGTACATGGAACATTGTTACCTTCCCACCAAAGTTGGTGCCTATTTTTTTACTTGCATTTTTACATGCTTTCGAACTGCTAAGTTGCCAGAAGCTGGGACAAGTAACGGGAGCTCACTATGTGGCGCTAGGGATTTGAACTGCCCACCTTTCTGATCGACAAGCTCAGCGTCTTAGCCACTGAGCAACTGCATCCCATACTCCTATTAATGCATCCCAAATAGCATTTGCTGCTGGTTTACAATACTTTTCCAATTTTCCCATTCCCACCTAGTCCATTTTATCCATGGCATTTCTCCAATTTATTCAGCTGGTAAATGTTTAAAAATGAAAAAGAAAGGGTCTGGCATGACTTGGGATAAACCAGTGGGTGGCTCTTGATAAGTATTGTACTTACGTTCACAAATACTATCTTAAATAATTTGCTTAAAAACCTTGCCAGTATAAACATCAAGCTGACAAGTTTGAAATTGTTCAGGCCCTCCTCCTTTCCTTTTTAAAGGTAAGGGTAACATTGCTATTCTCTAATCTTCTGGGTTATTCGCCAGTTATCCAAGAATTCTCAAATATGGCAATTAGTATTTCTAACCACCTCCATTAATTTCTTTGGTATCCCAGGATACAATTCATTTCCTTTTGGGATCTTCTATTTATTTAAGTATATAATTTAATTTTAAACCATATTATTTGCCTTCATTGGTAATTTTAAACTGTTATGTAATTCTTTATTCATCTACCCTGAAGTTCCGTTGTTCTATTTATTTAGTCCTTTATATCTTGCTGTTATTATTTTTATAAATAACTCAAGCCAGTGAATTAATAGTTCTTCTTCTATTTTCCCCACAACTAGAACCTTGTGAGGTGGCTTGGGCTGAGAAAAAATGACTGGTCCAAAGTCACGTAGCTGATTTTCATGCAGAAGGTATGATTAGAACTCACCGTCTTCTGGTTTTTAGCCAGGACTAAAGCAAATTGGCTCTCCATTTGTGGCACAACAATCATCAGCAATGATTTTGCTTTCTATCTGAGCGATGATGATGATGATGATGTGTGTGTGTGTATGTGTGTATATATATATATGTATATGTGTATATGTATGTATGTAGACATATATATATATGTGTGTGTGCGTATATATATATGTATATGTATGTATGTGTGTGTATACATACATACATACATACCCCCCCCCACACACATACCCCCACCCACATACATACATACCTATATGTATCTACATTTTCTAATTAGTTTTTTCATGGTTTTCCCCATATTTCAATTGTGTATACACACACACACATGTGCCTTATTATTGTATGCTGGGGAAACTGGGGGCGAAAGAAATAATTCATTATAAATAGCATTCCGGGACTTAAATGTGGCAATTATAGATGAGAACAGTTCTCAATAACGTTACCTTGATTGAACCTTGCAGATTCTTGGGCACATACTAGGTTATTCATTTTATTTATTCAAATTTTGTGCTACCTGTTTCTCCTACAAGGTGAATCTTGGTGGCTTACAAGTTGAAGATCAAAAATGCGACATGCACAATTTTCATTACAAAGAACAATTTTTTTAAAAAAAATGCAAGGGGAAAAAAGGTTAGCAGCTACTGGTTGGGCTTTGAGATGGGGTGAAAAAAAACAGATAGGAGGAGAAATAATAATCTTCACAAGTCAAGTGCAACTATTGTTCGCTATGGAAGATGACTAGAATACAAGTGTCACTCACAAGATTGGAGGTTATATAAAAGAGAACAATGAACTGTGGTCCACAATACCAAACTAACTGCTCCTCTGTATTAATTTCCAACTATGTAATTAAGTCTGGTGATAGTCACTATAACTATATTGGAAAAAGTAATGCAATATAATCTATATCCAAAAACTCAAAACCAAAATAATTGCTCCTAATGAGATCTAAAGAGATCAGGATCACCTTCAGAACAAAAGTATATGGCATTTAGTAAAAGATGCTGTATATAAATGAGTACAGAATTTTTAAAATGCATAAATATGAGCTCTTCTTTTTAGAAAACGTACAGATTTCCTGTACAGACTGAAAAGAAATTGTATATATACATGTACAGATTTATATGCACACATACATATATCTACCAGTATATTCATCTCTCACTTTGTTTCTAATATACCAAGCAAAATTATTAAAAATGTGTTGTCTCCTCAGGTGTCATTCTCTTCTCTCATTCAGTGACTGATGGCTTCCAGTGTTATTACAGAAACAGATTGATCTTTTTAATGAGCTCATTTAATAGACTCCAAAATCTCACCGTGGCTGCTCATCCATGTCAGACCATATGTACCAAGAAAACATTCACTGAGAGCTCTGCTGTCAGCCTGTTTCATAAAACTTTGCATACAGCAGAACTGGGCATATAGATAAAAAGCAAGAGATAGAAAATGAATATACAGACAAAATGAGAAAAAAAGAAAGACAGGAAGGAAGGAAGGAAGGAAAGAAAGAAAGAAGGAAGGAAGAAAGAGAAAGAAAGAAAGAAAGAAAGAAAGAAAGAAAGAAAGAAGTTGTATATATTTGCAGTATTGCAAGCTAGTTCTGCTGGCTGCCAGGAGTTCGATTCTGACCAGCTCAAGGCTGACTCTTCCTTCCATCCTTCCGAGGTCAGTAAAAGGAGGACCCAGATTGTTGGGGGCAATACGCTGACTCTGTGAACTCCTTAGAGAAGACTGCAAAACATTGTGAAATGGTATATGAATCCAAGGGCTATTGCTATTGTTCAAGTAATTTAGTTAGGAGGGGGCATAGATCAAAATTCCAACAAGAAATGCAGCATTTCTTTTATATTTTAACCGAAAAGATAGCATGTAATGTAGCAAATGTAAATGGAGAATGTAAATGGAGATAATTATTAAATATGGGTCTACTTTAATACTTTGTGTTTATAATGTATTAAACTGCCAAAAAATAAAACAAAGCCAAACTAAATCCAGCCTCAGCCGAAAGACAAAAAATTGAATAAAATTCCTGTCTTAAAATGCTGTAACATTGTTTCCAGAAGAATAGGAGCATTTCTGAAAGCAAATAGCTGGTGAAAACTTTTTTCAAGATGCCAAATTTGCTTCTATTCATGAAGAAAATCACAGTAGAACCATCTGCAAAAACATTCATATAGGCCAGTGATGGCTAACCTTTTTCCCCTCGCCTGCTGAAATCACGTGTGCGCACGATAGCGCATATGTGCCCACACCCATAATGCAATGTTCCCCCCCCACTCCCATGCATGCACATGACCACCCGTGCTTCCCACATGCATGTGTATAACTGCCCCCCGCTGCATGCCCTGTTTTGGGCCTAGCAGGCCTCCCTGAAACCTCCTGGGACCAAAAATGGGGTGCAGGAGAGGGGCACCACACCACCCGCACTCCCCCATGCATGCACATGTGAACCCCTCCCCCTTTGCATGTGACCCCCCCCATCACCTACACATGTGGGTGTGTCTCCCACATATGTGGCAGAGACTGCCCTCCAAAGTAGCCTGGACCTAGAACTGATAGTTCATAAAACAATATTTCAGCAATTTCAAAAATACCGATACAATATGGACATTTTTATCTTCAGTATCCATTCTATTTATTTTTATTTTTCTCTATTTGACCATACAGCCAATATAGAAAAGACATGATAGTCTCTGACTTGTGGCTGCAATTGAGACCAAAATCTCAAGCATTGAGTAAAGTGGGCATGAAGTGAGATGCTAGCAAACTTTGTGTACCGGACTGATTGTATGATTATGGACTATGTTATTTGGATTATCCCTTAACTGAAAGACATTGATGACTGATTGTCTTATCCGTGTATGACTTGGACTGTTTGATGGATTCTGATACCTCTATTTCCACGAAAGTAAAAGCCTACTTAAACTGCAGTGTCTCTGTATGCTGGTTTGTGTGTTCTCCAACAACACTCTCACAACGCTTCTCTTCCCAACGGGGAGCTTACCTAACACCATGTGACTGTTTTGTTCAAGAACCACAATCCTGGCATTCCTGGTTGTGGTTGCTAAGTGATTGCCTGGCTCATTAAGTGGATACAACAACCAAAAAAGTTGTCTGCCAACTTCATTTCCACTCCATGGGTAGAAAAGAACTGCTTTGGCAAGTTGCAGGAATGGAGCTCAGCTCTTCAGGAGCTAAGCTCTGTTTCTCCACCTACCCAAACAAAATCATCTTCTCTCCAGGCACAGAAGAAAACTGTTCTGTGTTCTGGATCTGAGCTCCCTTTCTTAACTTCATTGGGGAATTCATCTCTCTTAAGTAGCCACCTCTTTCAGCCACCCACAGAGACAAGAGGCAGGCAGCAACAGATTGCAATCTTTCCTGCCAGCTTTCCCATCGACTTTCTAGAGAAGCTAGCAGAGAAGGTGGTAAATGGTGAGCACATGATTGTGGATGCCTGGCAACCAATCATAATCATCCAGAATGTAATCATGTGACTATGGAAGGGGTTTGTGATGAAACATTTTGCAGTATTATGGGCATAAGTGCTTTACAGGCCATAAAACATAAGGTTACAGTAGTTTTGTATTTGTTAAAATGAATCTGTGGGATCATATAGTAATGCTTTTCTGCAGAACAGAAAATGAACAAGTGCAAGGAATGAAATCAAAATTTGTCTTGGTTGCCAATGAACTGAAAATAAAATTGAAAAAAAGTTAAATATGTGATACCATGGGGTTAGATTAATATTGTCAGAGAGAAGTAGGTAATCACTTGGGCACCATAATTATGGCTGCTTTTATACAAAAACTTATGAGGATGGTCTGATGTAGTTCATTGGTCTGGATCCCCAAACTTCAGCATAGCCTTGAATATTTGTACCTCTGTAAAGTTGTCTTCTGTTATATGCCTGAAGTATAAATATTGTTGCTGCTTTGGTTATGATACAATCTCTGATTCTAGTTGAAAATGTTGCCTGCTTCTTTCACTAAGTATGTTAATCTCAGTGTGCACTAATATCTCATTAGCATTTCATCCCAATTATATAAAAGATTGTTAAAATTGTTATTTAACTGGATCACCTATAACTATTACGTTGCTTAAATAAAATCAGTTTTCCTTCTAGATAATTCAATGAACTTTGCCAACCAATTCTTACATATCTTGGCTTCATGTTATACACAAAAGTAGTCAAACTAAAGAAGCTCTATCATCAAATAGTGTTTTAAAATAATCTTGCACAGAAAGCTACAATCAACAAAATTAAACAAGAAATTACTAACAAACTACTTGACCTAAGAACCAGAAAAATTTGAATCAATAGAGAAACCAGTAGGGTTTATAACTGCACTTGGATTAAGTCTGAGAGTGAAATGAACAATTAAAAGATACAGCTTTTAAAACATTCTTATGGCATGATCTGATCAAGGGGTTTCAAATTCAGACTGTAAGGAGTGCAGCTATTGTAAGGAGTTTGAAAGGTTTTTCATACATCTCATGGATCAAAAGTGATGAATACTATGCCATTAAACATATATTTATAAACAGCAATGACATCTGCAGGACTGCTTTAAACTATGCTGACCCATCAGGTGATCCTTGTGGCAAAATTGCTAGTGGTTCCCCATGTTTACAAGATGAGAGAAGTGAGACCAGACAAAAATATTTTTGTAATTATTTTACCTATTTTATGGAACAGTCTTCACTAGAAATTGTATCTTGATCTCCCATGATTGTGACATTCAGAGAACAACTGAATTCTTTCATGGGGCTTTGAGTACTGAGTATATTTAAACTTTTAGATTGTGCAGTATAGTTATATTGCATTATTATTACTACTGATTGTCTTAGTATACTCTATATTTTATATGGGTTTTGTTCAGGTTACCATGGTATTTTATTACAGTTAGTCTTCAGTTTAATAATGAGTTATGTTCCCAAGGTCCATCCTTCAATTGAATTGTAGGTAAACTGGAACAGTATTATTGTATGAGCAGTATTGTATAATGAATTTGAACCATTGTATATTTAACTTGAATCATTGTGTATTTAAAACAAACTTTGCTACAATAGGCTTCTTTCAAAACTACGAATCTTCCTTAAACTGGAGTGTTGTTAACCCAGGGACTTGCTGAATTTTGCATGATATGCGCTATGTAAGATACTGGAGGTCTAGAAGGATTTAGAACAGTGGTTCCCAACCTTTTTTGGGCCATGCTGCACCTAAGCATCTTTCAAATCCTGATGCCCTCCCTGTGACATATAATTCTTACTTTACTTAAAAAGAGAACTCTACTCATGTGGCGGAAGCCTCAAAGGCCATTAACTTGGTTTAAAGAAGGTTCAAATTGCCATCAAAAAGTGTGCCATTGCCCCCAAAGCACAACCTGGGATGGAGTGGAGAACTAATCAGAATTTCTAAAGGGGACCCCTGGGCAGTCCAGCCAGCCATATCTTACTGTGCCCGGGAGACATGCTGTGGTGACCCAAAACCAACCATATTTGCTTGCTGCTCTTCTTCTTGGAATACTATCTATGAGCCACCCAGCAGGTGGTCATTCGATATATTTTATGCAAAGCTGCAACTTCGAGATCCTTATTACATTTAGCTTATTACATGTGCAAGATCTGGAACTTCAATATATTCAGCACATTTATCCAAATATATCCAATATGACAATCATGTGCAGGCCAATATGGAATGTATAGGAATCTTAGTAGTTAATAACTACATTACTGTGAGATATTTTGACAAAATGCAATTCTGTATACTTTCCCCCACATTCCGGGTAGTTCAAGTTGCATATATTCTAATGGACTAAATGGAAACAATGGAAGTAAAGAAGTGGATCTTTTTTAGAGTATAAGCATTCTTCAATGTGAAAATTTTGTTCACTGCAAATTAAATCACACCCCGTATGTTTACATAATTTGCAAATAATATATAAACTACAGTTGAATTCAATAATAATTCTACATTTCACTGTTAGATTAGTTGCAATGTATAAACCATGAGTAACAACAACAACTGTGCCATTACTATAAATTGCTTCATAATCTATAAGGTTGCCCCTGCACATATGTGCTAGTCATTCCCGACTCTAGGGGATGGTGCTCATCTCCATTTCAAAGCGAAAGAGCCAGCACTGTCCAAAGACGTCTCCGTGGTCATGTGGCTGGCATGACTAAACAGCAACGGCCCACGAAACAATGTTACCTTCCCACCAAAGGTGGTCCCTATTTTTCTACTTGCATTTTTATGTGCTTTCAAACTGTTAGGTTGGTAGAAGCTGGGACAAGTAACGGGAGCTCCCTCTGTTACACAGTCTTAGCCACTGAGCCATCGTGTCCCATTACATAATCTATAAAAAGTGCTAAATCAAAATCCACTTCCCTTTGTGCAACACATTTTTCTATTTATGTGTGGCTAATAAAATGGTGTAAGAGATCCTCATTTTCCCTTTACAGTTCCTCTTTAAATATTTTGAAACAGTCGTCAAAGTGATTCAATATATTGAAATCCCTTCTACCCAATAAAGGTAGGATAGATAGTTTCACTTTTTAAAGGCCTTCATTTTCTGACTGTAGCTTTTCTTTTACTGAATGCCAGTGTTCTGCTAGGCCAAAGCTAAAGTAATACATTCCATCCCTATCCATCCATCAGTCTACTTTGCTAATGCTCATCCGTCGTCCCCCCCCTTACACACAGAAAGAAGTTCCATGCTTTTTGCTGGATGATGGAGATCTGTAGTATTTGTGCAGGGAGAAGAAGGCATACTGTTGAGACAAAATAAACATTGCAAAGGCAGTTCACCTGGATGAAATGCTCACCTGTCTGGAGTTCGCCTCTTCCCGTTTTCGTTCACATCGAGAAGCAGCTCTGAGGAGTCAACAGGTGAGGTGGTGCTGGCATCCAGAAGCAGCTGCTCATGCTGAGCGAGGTACTGGGCGGGATTTTGCTTGGCCAGCCTTGCACAATGTAGGAGCTCCCGCTGTAGCAGGGGCAAATTGGCCTGAGAGAACAGAAAAGGAACGATATGAGAACGCCTCGAGCAATTTCAAGCAAACTTGGTACACAGATGACTTACTCTCTGGAGAAAAATACTGTGGGGATAAGACACCCCTAACACCCCTCGGGATGTGTATTTTGTTAAGATGCAGCCTCTTGTGCCTTTAAATGTCTTCTACTGTACTGCCTAAAATGGCTTCTACTATACAGTGTAGTGGAGTTGCCATGGTATCGGCTTCACAATATTCCACAAGGGGGCTCCCTCCGATAAGGGGGAAAATCCAACATTAGAAATTACGTTTGGTTCAGACATTTCCCCCCTATAAATAAATACTCTGGCAGTGCCGGGTTATCGACTAGTATATACATAAAAATGGAATGTACTTCAGTTTTTCTCAATTATGAAAAAGTGGGACATTATTTCCCACATGACTTCTCTACGTAGACTAGAAATTCTGCAATGTCTAATCTTAACACCTCAGGAGAAAACTGGGTCTGTGAAGGCTGAAATCATCACCTTTTGTCCCAGTGTTAAATATTGATAATGTTTAAAAAAAATGCATCAAAACTGAAACATAGTGAGTGTCAACAAATCATGATTTGGTAACTTTACCAATAATACCAAGCTTTGAATGGGGCTTTTCTAGAAAGGAGAGTGGAAAGCAAAACTCTCCTGGCTAAGAAAAACTATCATATGCTTTGCAATACTGAACAACAAACATCTCTCTCCTCTGTGACCATCTGGCCCTTCTCCAGCTGCTATGTAGAGCCTCAGGCACAAATAGGGAAAAGCACTGCGGTGCGCTTGGGGGATGTGAAGGTCTCTTTGACAGAACAGGATGATAGGAGAGAAAAGAAAGATATGTGGAGAGGAGAGAGGGGGGGAGGGAGGGAGAGAAATGAGGAGAAAGGGAAGGGGAGAGAGAGGGAGGGAGGGGTAGAGAGAGGGAGGGGAAAGAGGGAGGGGGTGAGGGAGAGAGGAAGAGGGAGTTTTTAAAGGCAAATAAAACTTTCCCTATGATCTTAAAAGATTCTCAGAGCTTCTGTAATTTTCTTTCTGCTATGTAAATTGATTAGTATACAAACCAAATCAAGAATTGTCTCGTGAAACTTGGAATTTGCAGGAAAATTTAAACAACTGCTTGAACAGGGGATCAGACTAGAAGACCTCCAAGGTCCCTGTTAATGTTCACGTTTTGTGCTGAATGTGATATGATGAGAATTGCAATAGATACCATGTGATAAATTGCAGCAAGTATGTTTTTTGCAGTTTGTTGACAAGGTGATTGTTTGCCGCAGAATCTATCCTACGTTGTATTCTCCTATGCTAACTAATTCTAGAGATCTACTTTTATAAGTGACTTTTTTTAATAAAAAAACAGCACATTTTTTTCTGAGACAAAGAAGCTGTGCATGTGTACATATGTGTATAAACGTGAACAAGAACACTTCTGGGTGGCTTTTTCATCATGTGCATTCCTTATCTGTGTCCATATTAGAAGCTTCCACATTTATCTTCTCACAGGCATTAAAAGTTCCATTCCTTCTACCAGATACACAAAACAGGATTATAAATTAATATTAAGTTCATGAAGTTTTCTGAAGTTTTCATTTTGAAATAGCATAAGTAGAACTCACATTAGTAAGTGGTTCCCAAACTTGGCAACTTTAAGACTTGTGGACTTCAACTCCCAGAATTCTCCAGCCAGCCCAAACTTGGCAACTTTAAGACTTGTGGACTTCAACTCCCAGAATTCTCCAGCCAGCCCAAACTTGGCAACTCCAGCCAGCTCTGCTGGCTGGAGAATTCTGGGAGTTGAAGTCCACAAGTCTTAAAGTTGCCAAGTTTGGGAACCACTGCATTAGTATATGGACATATATCTAAAAGGCCACTCATATCTATTTGCTAGTCTCTTCCCATCTTGTACCAAAGTTTTCTTCTTAGCGTTATGTAGGGAGTGTTTTCAGCTTTGCATACAGATGCATCTATGCAGTCTTTAAATATCCAAATGGTATTTAGGAAAATGATATCATGTGCTAGACATCTTGCATGCAGATGTTTTTGGCCAGGCTTTTTTGGCTCATCCCCAGAAAAGGGATTAATATGTGTTTGAAAAAGAAATCCTGGTCACAAAATATAAACAAGCTTTGCAATGGAATGATGAGATCCATAAGCTTCTAATATTTTATTAAAATTGAATTAAATCAAGCACATTCACAAAGAATTGCTGAAAACTTGTTTTAAATTAATATTTATTAATAAGAAAAAAGAACCTATAATTAGAGAAATTTGTAGTGAAAATACCTATTGGGACTGGGGAATATATTAAATTATGCTATAATTGATAGATTAAATATGCATAGCTACATAAGCAAATAGGTAATGAGAGACATATACATGACCATTAACAAATGTATACATACAAATGACATAATACATGCACTCTTTCCCTTAGTACTCTGTTTAATTTACTGACTCCATAAACATCTTCTGCCAATTTTTTTTTAAAATATGGTAATGCAAAGCAATTTTGCTTGCTCTAATTCTGGTGCCAGATTAGGTAATTAGAACGGTGTCTAATATCCTTCCAGTAAATGTTTCTCCATAAATGCAAAATGGAACTGAGGGTCTGTGAGTTACATTAGCTTAATGAAAACAAGACTTTAATGCATATTGTTACAGCAGCATTTCAATGCACTTATTAAGGCCCGTGTTCCCACAACCATATGGTTTTTGTCATTAATGTCTCCTTTGAGGAAATGCACTAAAATTAGAAGAAGAAAAGAGAAGTTGCATCTTTGATTCTAGTGATCCCAAATAAATGATATGACAACCATATGGTGTGAAGCAATGATGGAAAGGTCTAGAAGTATTATTGCAGCCCCCCCTCCCTTATTCTCTTTTGTTTTCCTTTTTTTTAAAGTTGTTTACTTCACCATGATAATATTTAGGTATGATGAGTTGCAACACTGAAATACTTCTCTCTCTTAAAGACATGCAGAAAAATAAAATCTCATTTGGTGTAAGAATTGTAACTGAATCTTTCTTCCTACCCACTTGCCTTATTAAACAACTGAATAAAAACATTGTACAGCAAGTAGATAATGACAATGAAAAACAAGTATTTGTCCTGTGGATATTTGAAATGATAGAAGTTGCTTTTGAATTGAAATTAAAGTTTCTGTTTTATGGGTATTTTTTTTATTTGTAGAAGATTTGTTGTGATTAAATAATTCTGGATTCATCCCAGCTTCATATGTATCACAATATTACAGTAAAATATTAAATTCTATAAGTAATGCATTGTAATTTATTTTATATTCTGCCACCTCATATGTCTATGGAGATTCTCAGTAATCCAGGTTATGTTTGCCCCAAAGCTGCTTTTTCAAGAGGCAACTGAACTTTCTTGTTTTTCTTTGAAGATTTTGCTTCTTATCCAAGAAACTCAGAGCTGAAGAAGCTTCTTGGATGAGCAGTGAAAACTCTTTAAAGAAAAACAAGAAAGTCCAGTTGCCTTTTGAAAAAGCTTTTTTGGGACTGCCATCTCATAATTTATATATAATAAATTGGGACTGGGAAGAGCAATATTGTTGATTTTGTTTTAGCTAGGAGCTACAAAGTCTATGGATGATTACTTATTTTATTTAAAAGGTTTAAATGGATGCCCCATAGTCGAGCCATAAAACATAGAACATTGAGAACACAGAGAGTGAGTTTGGTCTAGTGGTTAAGGAACTAGTCTAGAAAGCCGGAAATTGTGAGTTCAAGTCCTGTTTAATCCATGAAAGCTAGCTGGGCGACCTTGGGCCAGTCTCTCTCAGCCCAATCTACCAAAGGGTTTTTCTTGTGATGAAAATAGGAGGAAGAAGGAGTACCGTATTTTCACCCATATAACCCGCCCACGCAAATAACCCGCCCACGCATATAACCCGCGGGTTTTCCGGATCGTGTAAAATATCTTCCGTATACCCCGCCCACGCATATAACCCGCCCACGCATATAACCCGCGACGAGTAAGAGAGAAGGGAAACAGCTGAGATGGGGGAGGAAGAAACGGAGAAACAAGCCTGCGCAAGCTGGGGAAGAGGAAAGGAACGGAGGAGAAGGAAACAGCTGAGATCGGGGTGGGGGAAGAAACGGAGAAACAAGCCTGCGCAAGCTGGGGAAGAGGAAAGGAACGGAGGAGAAGGAAACAGCTGAGATCGGGGTGGGGGAAGAAACGGAGAAACAAGCCTGCGCAAGCTGGGGAAGAGGAAAGGAACGGAGGAGAAGGAAACAGCTGAGATCGGGGTGGGGGAAGAAACGGAGAAACAAGCCTGCGCAAGCTGGGGAAGAGGAAAGGAACGGAGGAGAAGGAAACAGCTGAGATCGGGGTGGGGGAAGAAACGGAGAAACAAGCCTGCGCAAGCTGGGGAAGAGGAAAGGAACGGAGGAGAAGGAAACAGCTGAGATCGGGGTGGGGGAAGAAACGGAGAAACAAGCCTGCGCAAGCTGGGGAAGAGGAAAGGAACGGAGGAGAAGGAAACAGCTGAGATCGGGGTGGGGGAAGAAACGGAGAAACAAGCCTGCGCAAGCCTCCGATCGTGTAAAATATCTTCCGTATACCCCGCCCACGCATATAACCCGCAGGGGGGCGCTGTGCATGTAAAAACCGCATATAACCCGCGGGTTATATGGGTGAAAATACGGTAATGTGTGTGTTTACTATCTTGAGGTCAGGGGTGGGTTCCTGCCAGTTCTAACCTCTTCTATAGAAGAGGTTCCACAAATCTACCATGCCGTTTAGAACCGGTTCCAGCTCCCTCCCCCCGCCCATCCGCACCATGCTTGCCCTGTCCCCGCTCACTGATTGGCTGGCTCACCAATCTCCCCGCCTGCCTCTAAGAGTCCTATCTAAACCTTAATGTCTTAAAACTGTCAAGTTTGAACATCCCTGGAGTTTTTTTCTAAAGGGCTAGGGGTGCAAAAGTCTTGTAACTTTACAGCTTTAAGACTTGCACACCTCAATGCTAAAGTTCTTGAGCTAACATGACTGGAGGAGGAATTCTGGGAGTTGAAATCCAGAAGTCTTAAAGCTGTCAAGTTTGAACACCCCTGGGTTTTTTTTTCTAAAGGGTTAGGGGTGCAAGGGTCTTGTAACTTGACAGCTTTAAGACTTGCGTGCTTCAAATGCCAGAGTTTCTGAGCCAACATTTTGGTTGCTAAGCAAGAGGGTTGTTAAGTGAGTTTCACCACATTTTACAAGTTGGCCATGCCCACCCAGTCACATGACTTCCAAGCCACCCCCACCCAGTCACATGGCCGGCAAGCCACTCCTACAAAGCAGGCCACGCCTACAGAAGAGGTTCTAAATTTTTTTAAACCCAGCACTCCTTGAGGTATTTATAAAAAACAGTAAAGGTGAGAAATTGATAGTGACTGTTGAAAAACAAGCCAACAATAAAGTAAAAACAATAGCTTAAATATCTATATACCCAATTTAAATATATATAACACAATGTTACTGAGCAAAGTTCCCAATACACTATTGGAAAAAAGCAAAAATCTAATAACAACAGCAGCTTTATACACTAGACTCAATTACCATCCAGACCAAATGCCTGAGGGAAAATCTGGGAATTCGAAACTTCAAGATATTTCTGTAGCAAACAGGCTTTATTTCTTAACCTCTTTTTCATTTTAAGGATTTGGGAATATTTACTTTTTAAAAAGAGGTCTTCAAATTTTCTGCTCCAACCCCCACCCCTGAAAAAAAATCCAATAAATCAGCATTGCTTATTTCATGTAACTGAGGGAAACCATATGACCAGTGGTCTGCATGTTTTTTCTTTTGTTGTATTTATTTTTATTAAAAAACCTTGGTTAGAGCCTGTGCTTTCCATTTTTTGGGGCACCATATGAAGCTAACTGAATTTTGATATGAGATAGTGAACCTTTTTGCAAATGGCATGTTCAGTAATATGACATATGAGGAAAGTCTGAAATTGTTTCCTGTAGATATTTATTGAAGAGCCCTTCCTCACAGAAATCTTGACCAAGTTTGCTTGAAGGAAGTAGAAAGTAATGAGGCTTTCACTCTGCTGAATGATTTTGTTTCAGATCACTAGTTCCTTGCTGTAGGAAGCTGGTGATTCTGACAGGATATCTAAGGGGGAAGGGAAAGCTCAAGACATCTGGTTTCCTAATGCAAGAGGTTGAAAAAGGATTTTCTGTTGGCCAGCTGACACAATACATGCAATATATTATGAGCCAAATCACCAGGTCTAATCTAACTGTCTGGATTAAAGATATTGCTGAGAAAAAGCTTCACTCCTTTTGTCTGATGTGATGCTGTAGACATGTACAGTATATGTATTTGTAAGGTGCAGTAAGGTTCTGTTTTCATTATTTCGATGAAAGCACTGTATCTTGCAGATGATTCTGATTGGACTTTGTAATGTTTGCATTTGTGTTTATTAGTTTGTCAAAATGTACAAGATAATAGGTATATTAAATATAAACATGGATATGAACGAAAGAAATGAATATAAATACATGGGGAGAGTGGGACAGGGATGGTAGGCACGCTGGTGCGCTTATGCACCCCCCCACCCCTTTATGGACCTCTTAGGAATGGGGTGAGGTCCACGGTAGACAGTTTAAGGTTGGAGCTGTGAGGGTTAGAGGGTTCAACTGTATAGGTTTCAGAGAAGAGTCTTTTCAAAGTATATACAGGTAATCCTCGACTTATGACCACAACTGAGCCCCACATTTCTGTTGCTAAGCGAGACATTTGTTAAGTGAGTTTTATGACCTTTCTTCCCACAGTGTTTAAGTAAATCAGTTGTGAAGTTAGTAACAGGGTTGTTAAGTGAATCTGGTTTCCCCATTGACTTTGCTTGTCAGAAAGTTACAAAAGGTGATCACATGACCCTGGGACACTGCAGGTGTCCTAAATATGAATGGTCAGTTGTCAAGTTTCTGAATTTTGATCACGTGACCATGGGGATGCTGCAATGGTGGTAAGTGTGATAAGTCACTTTTTTCAGTACTATTGTAACTCTAAACTGTAATTAAATGAACTGTTGTAAGTTGAGGACTACCTGTGTATGGGCATCCAGGCAATTATGTTATCATTATATCATGTCTGAAATGAACTGAATAAACACTCTCTGTTTCTCTCTCTCTCTGTCATGTTATCCATATTATTAAATATGACTATCAGAAATTTAGCTTGAACCTTGTTACTAAAACAGCAGTAACATTATTAGGTGATTTCACTTTTTACTGCTACTGATAATAAACCAAGCTGTGCAAGAGTTGGCTCAATGGGGCTATACCTGGTGAAGGAGCCACTGTCAATCAACCATACATGGGAGAAAATGGATTGAATAGATTATGAGGTAGCACAACTGAAAAATGATTTTACAACTGTGCTTTATAACACTGAAAGTAGATGTTACAGAGCTGACAAATTCTGTCTAGTTAGCTATGCATATATAGGAAATAATTATTCTCAAAGAGTTTATCCCACTTACGCTAAGAATGCAGCCCTTAAAAATGAGAATCATTTTCCCCACTCTCTTAAAAAGCAGAACTATAATACACATCTGTGACCGAGCAATGATATGGTTTAAAATAGTTTCCAGATCAATGATCTGTGCAATACCTTCAAAAATGGGATGACAAAAGGTCGCAGTGGGAAGTTAGTGGCTTCTTGCAGTTTGGAATGAAATTCTTCAATTGTCAAAGTAGAGTTCTGTTGAATGAAAAAAAAAATCTGACTCTGTAAAATGGATAATAGAAATGTTTTGGCAATATACATTAGTCTTGCAGTATTTTACACAGAGAAATGTTCTTAACTGCTTTGTATTAATAATGTTGTATCATTCACTTTAACTAAGAAAAAACATTACATTAATACAGTATTAAAAATACCACCACTATTTTATTGCTGTATTTCTGCAATTCAAATTACCCTCAAGATGATATTTGTTATGGGGGAAAAGGGTCTGGTTTCATTTAAATTCATGTCTTTATGCAGTCATGTTTGCATCTCATGTATGAGAAACAGAACAGGGATAATATATTTGGGGAAAGTACCAAACTAGCAGAAACATTTAACAGTCAATTGTCTCTGCATGACAGTTACTACTCAGTCTACTGCTATTGGTACAAAGCTTCAAGATAGTAAATAATGGCCCAGCCATAACTCAGTATCTATTGACTTTTTAATACTGTTTTACATAAAGACTTTTGGAAATTCAGTTCATATAGTGCAGTGTGTGTGTGTGTGTGTGTTAATCAGTTGTGAACTCAGAATGAGATGGAGCTGCCATGTTGAAGGCTATTTTCAGTACAGGTGGTCCTCAACTTCTCAACCTACATCCACAATTGAGCATAAAATTTCTGTTGCTAAGTGAAACAGTTGTTAAATGCATTTTGCTCCATTTTATGACCATAGTTGCCACATTTGTTAAGTGAATCACTGCAGTTGTGAAGTTAGTAACACGGTTGTTAAGTCAATCTGGCTTCCCCATTGATTTTGCTTGTCATAAGATCACAAAAGGCAATCACATGACTCCAAGACACTGCATCCATTATATATATGAGCCAGTTGCCAAGCATCTGATTACATTACCATGGAGGTACTGTAATGGTCATATGTATGAAACATGGTCATCAGTCAGTTTTTTCTGTAACTTTAAACAGTCAATAAATGAACTGTTGTAAGTCGAGGACTACCTGTATTGCCACTGAGTACTGAATAAGTCTCCATTGTTTATACATCATCCAAGTTAAGAAATATGTGAAGGTTCTGCTGAAACCTATATTTAATTTGAGTAGCTGAGACGTAAAGGTACTAATAAACCCACATCCTTCATTTAAATAGAGCATAAGATCAATATCTACTATTGTTGGAATGCAAAACATAGGATGCATGCGGAATCAGACCATAACATCCATTATTTTCTCTTCATGGTGGCACAACCATACTATTATGGAAACAAAAACACATATATGATTGGAAATCTAACAGAAATGGTTACAAATCCTATAAGAATTCTATATCAGCGACTGATATAGCTCTGGCAATAACACTTAGACTTGTATATTGATTCATAGTATTTTACAGCACTCTCTAAGCTGTTTACAGAATCAGCATATTGTCCCCAACAATCTGGGTCCTCATTTTACTGACCTCAGAAGGATGGAAGGTTGAGTCAACCTTGAGCCATCTGGATCAAACTCCTTGCAGTGGGCAGAGTCAGAGTCGACTTGCAATACTGCATTCTAACCACTGCACCACCACAGCTCCCAACATCCAAGAAGACACCTGATCTCCTTTTAATGGCCATCATCTTGTGCTAACAAACACATAAATTAAATCTGTAGTGTGTGATAAAGTACTTTACTTCTCTGCCCTAAAATCCCAATCATACTATGTGCAGGATAGTCCTTAGTTCAAAAAATCATGAAACAGGAAGGATTTTTTTTTTGTATTATGGAAATCCAGGGTTCAAATAGGGTTCAAAGATTGGGCAAATCATTATGATTAAGACTTACTTGCCTCAACAGGATAGCTCAGGCTAAAAACACTTCTTTGAGCCCCTTGGAAGAATGCTGGGATATAAATGAAATAAATAAAATATAAGTACCACTTATCTTCTTGTCAGGTATATAAATAAAAGGGAGGAGTCAAGGAAAGTCTGAAAAGAAAGATAAAAAAACCAGTTATTCAATAATTTAATTCACTTACCACAAGTCCTAGCACAAGGGTACGCACTCTCTCCCCAATCTCTGGTGAAATGTCATTGCCAAACTGCTGTAAGGTTGTAAGAAATCTCTTCAGTTTGCTAAGCTGCCGAGCTCCACAAGCTGGTGGTAACTGCTGATTAGCCAAAGATGATGAGGAGGAGGAGGATGGGCCATTGCTAAAGCCATTTGGTGGGGAAGGAGCCCCATTCAAAGCTGTTGGTGAATGGCTCGTGCCATTAGTTACTAAAAAAGGAAAGAAGAGAAAGACACATTGTCAGAACTTTTTCACCATCATATTTCCCCAAGTTATAATATTTCTAAAGGCAGTAAAGATAAAGGTTCCCCTCACACATATGTGCTAGTCATTCCTGACTCTAGGAAGTGGTGCTCATCTCCATTCCAAAGCTGAAGAGCCAGCGCTGTCCGAAGACATCTCCATGATGTGGCTGGCATGACTAAATGCCGAAGGTGCAAGGAACGCTTTTACCTTCCCACCAAGGTGGTCCCTATTTTTCTTCTTGCATTTTTATGTGCTTTCAAACTGCTAGGTTGGCAGAAGCTGGGACAAGTAACAGTAGCTCACTCTGTTATGTGGCACTAGGGATTTGAACTGTTGAACTGCTGGCTTTTCTGATTGACAAGCTCGGCGTCTTAGCCACTGCACCCCTTCTGAAGGCAGTATTTTGTACAAATGGGCAATGGTGAAATGCAATCGTTTAAAGCAATTGAACAACCATTTATTGTGGTATAGGGTTTCCTGCCCGAGCAAAAGGTTGGACTAGAAGACCCACAAGGTCCCTTCCAACTCTATTATCCTATTAGTTCACTAACTTGTTATTTTCCTAAATAGTAAGGATATTGTAGATAAATTGCAGTAAATGTGTTAGATTTCAAAAAAGAACTGATTCTCAGAAACAGGCCTGTGGATTCTTTGAGTGATTACTTACAAGTTTCCTATCCTACTTGACTTTAATTTAATATTGGGGTACCAGAAGATTAGTTGCAAAACCACATCAATCATAGCAGACATTTCGCAAACAATCAACAACCCAGCTATTTTTTGAGGGTTCCTCCAACATGCTTTCAAAATCCAAATGAGTCTCTTAGCTCTTTCTCAGCCCTAACATGAATTTATCTTAAAAGAAAACAACATATTGTAAAACTATATTTTTCTGTATATTTTAAATAGGATGCAAAAATACAGTTTCCTATTTATCTTTCAGGAGGAAAACTTTGTATGCATATAGTTTTGCAATTATAATTGTTGGATTCAATAGAAGCACATGATACATTTTAATGGAATGAAAACCTGATTACCAAACTAAGCATTCTGTTGAAATGTACACATATACCGTAAGTATTCATTAGATTGAAAATTGACCTTTCTTCCAGAAGATTAACATGGCATACCTAGGAAACTCTTACCATTATTTTTTCAAAACAACATCCTTATGGAATTTATCCAAAAAGACTTTTAGAACCAATAATTACTGTTTGCATAATGTTGGAAATCTTGTGGGTTTAAAATAAGGAACCCAGCACATTCTTTAAAACTGTGACTCAAAACTTGTATGTTTTTAATTTTCACTCTTGGCTTACATGAGAAAGAGTAAGAAAAAGGCTTCTTTTTAAAAAATGCATTTGCTGTCTGATCACAAGTTCCTTAAATTCCCAATTGTGTTGATTGTATGGCTCTATGCATAAAAACCCATAAAAACCTGGTTCCTGCAAATGTTACATTATGTAAAGCGTGCAGGTTTTCAAAACGGCGTTTCCTTCTTTAGCATGAATTAACTGGGCAATTTTCAGGATGTGATTCTTTTTTTTTATAAGGACCTCTTTAATGTATAATGAAACATTCCAGACTGAGAGGGTTTTGAGGGTCTCAAACCCAGGTGAATAAAGTTCTAAGGATGCTGATCTCATAACAGCATAGAGCAATAATATCATGAAGCAAAATTCTGTGATTATAAATTCATTACATTACCTGAAAAAAAAAAGGAGCTGTCACCAGCCCAAACTTGCCATAATCACACTGGACTTTCGAAAAGTTATAAAAAGGTGAAACAAATTCATTGAAGACTTTACACTTTTTAAAATACAGTCTTTCCCAGAGGAGATTGGATTGGATTACCTGGAACTGGGCTGTAGGTAGCAATTTTATTTTTGCTACTGTGTGTGTGCAGGTGTATGTGCGCAGAGCCTCCCCCTTTCTATTCTGAAAGAACTCATGTGGCATTTTTTTTTAATATCTCTACTTTCAAGGTTATAACAATACTTTTCAGTTTTAAATAAACTCCCCTTAATATAAGGAAATATGAGGAAGTACAGCTTGATGGGTTTTTTCCTGGCACTGTTCCTATCTGAGCATGTATACAGATGTTACTTATCACAATATACTCTAAGAATAGGAATAAAACCAGACAGCTGCTGACAGTGGGGAAACAATGCTCCTGAAAATAGAACAGGAAAACAGAAATATATAATAGCATCCCTGTCATTACGTGGTTAGAGAAGTTGGGTTACAATTATTGCAAACTGAGGCACTACTTTCCAATCTAAATAGTTGTCGAGCTGCTTTTAAAAATGAGTGAGCTTTAAATCTACCACAATCAGCCGGATAGATATGTAGTAAATTGGAAATGGGTAATTCGGTTGTCAAAAAAGTTCATTTTTTTCTCTATCAGCATCAACTCTTATTCAGAATGCTGCAATGCAAACAAACAATAGTCTTAACTATTGAATTGGAAAGAAGGATAAGCAATGCTGGAGATCTGTATAATGCAGGGGACAATTAACAATTTAATTAATATTAATTCTTTTATCTCTTGCTATCCAAAATGAGAACATGAGGGCCAGAAGAAAGATCAAGATGTTTGCTGCAGCTTCACTTTTGTTATCAGAAACATACTGTATATAGAAGAAAAGTAGAATTACATGTTGTGAGTGAATTTTACTCCTTTATGTGTAAACGTCACTCACAAAACACCAATAGTTCTTCTTGTTAGAGGATAGTTTTATTTTGTTCACTTTATTGAATGTACTTCTATTGGTCAATGAAGTTTATGCCTTACATGTTGTGGGTGTGAAAGAACTGGTTCTTGGGGCTCCTTGGGTAGTTGGGGGAGGAGGCATTGTTGGAGGGGTCAGCCTGGATTGTGTCTTCACATCCACAGGTGAATCTGGCATTGTGGAATGCTTCTCAATCCGATCTGTAATAGATAAAAAGTTTATGTGGTCAAATAGGGGCAGAAAACGACATCCGCAAAAATATGTCAGCTACCAAATATAACATTTTTCGGTTCTCAGATGTACAAATATATTTTAGGATTGGATAACTTTCTTTAATTTGAGAATCTTTTTCCCCCCGTTATTGAAAGCGAACCAGAATGTGTGATAGCATTATCCTTAACTCTTCTATAATTGAGTTCAAATGGTGTTGTAGCTGGAAGAATGATGCTTAGTATAAAGAGATTATAGCCTTAACAAGACCATCAATGACTAAGTGAGAAATACTGGCATTATAATTCTTTCATGAAGATCAGCTACATAACAACTTTTAACATTTGATATTTACTCTAATTTATTTTTCTGGCACTGCCATTCTATGGCCAAACGCTGTAAATAAACCTGTGGAAGTTAGAAAGATCCAGTCTTCGCAATTAAAGTTTGGACTGTGCATGAAAGGGCATATTCCACCAACTTTCTGAATACATT
Organism: Thamnophis sirtalis; assembly: GCF_051295495.1. NCBI lineage: Eukaryota > Metazoa > Chordata > Lepidosauria > Squamata > Natricidae > Thamnophis > Thamnophis sirtalis. The sequence continues at coordinate 127,005,439 of NW_028261382.1, read as the reverse complement.
GCTTTTAATAAAAACCAGTCAGCAATTTGGTTTGCTATAACTACAGCTAATCCTCAACTTACAAACACAACTGAGCCCCAAATTTCTATTGTTCAGACTTTTGTGAAGTGAGCTTTGCCCCATTTTACGTTTTTTCTTGCCATAGTTGTTCAGTGAGTCTCCGCAATTGTTAAGTTAGTAACACGGTTGTGAAGTGAATCTAGCTTCCCCATTGACTTTGCTTGTCAGGAGGTTGCAAAAGCTGATCACACCATCCAAAGATGCAGCCACCGTCATAGGTATGAACTAGTTGCCAAGCATCTGAATTTTGGTCACATGACCATGGGGATGCTGCAATAGTCATAAATGTGAAAAAACATCATAAGTCACTTTTTCAGTGCTGCTGCATCTCTGAACGGTCACAAAATGAACTTGTTGTAAGTATCTTCTCCCTTGCTTGAGCAAAAGGCTGTCCCTATAGCCAAAACCCACTACTGAATACAGGCAATCAGGTATAACTATAGCCCTGTACTCAGTCATGTTTTACAATGAAGCAATGAAGTTAATAAATTTAAGACCTGATGTATGATACATTCTGATTAAATACTCTTGGTGATGTAGTGTCTAAGCATGCCATGAAGACATTTTATATGCCATTTAAGCAGGTACTTTAATGTACATCAACATTAATTAATTTTAAAAGTCACCTACAAAACTTCTCTGACTCCCGAATATAGCTCAAGATTACACATTTTTTCTCATGATATTGCTAGATTAAGTTGCCTAGCAAGATAGTCTTTTTCCTATACCGTTTTCCCTTTGTACACTCGATACATGTGCACAGCAAGCAACTTAATAGCTGTAAGGTCTGTGTAAAGATGAAAGCATTTACAAAGTACCACATATAACCCTTAATAGCATGATTAATATTCCACATAATGTCTGGAAATTAACTGTGTGATTTATTCTTAAATACGGTAGATTGTTTGAATTTCTTGTAGTCTCTGAATCATCAAATTTGAAATTTGAGAGGGGAAAAAACGGAGAAGCTTGTTCTATGTTATATGTTTTGCAAACATACTAGTATAAAAGTGCTACATTTTATAAGAATCTTGGGAAAATACCGTATCAAGTTATATTTGTGGATAGAGAAAATCAGTAAACATAATTTGCCATTTAGACTTTAAAAATCAAACTAACAGTTAATAGAAATCTCTATGGAAGTAAAAAGCCAAAATATTGTTTCATATTTTCCTCTTTCACACCCCAATTGTTTATATTGGCTGTATTGATGGTCCCTTAGCCACTTTCCTTGGCAGAAGATACAATATTAAGATGATGCTAAATTTAATAGCACTGAATTAAAAGCCTGCGTAGGAAGTCTAATCATTAAACGACAGTGACTGAAATACGAACACTTAAATAAATATAGCTACATCCAGTTTGATTTCCTGTGTGATTTATTTTGCAGCTCACAATGGGTAAAACAAATATAAAAAAATTCCTTCTATAAACCTTTGTTTAAAAAAAATAATCAAAGGCACCAGAGGACAAGATTGGTGAAAAAAAAATTTTTTTGGCTAGCATCCAAAACAATTAGATTCAATAGAAACCCTACTGAAGTGAGCGGTAACAATATGAAAACAACTTTGTGTTTGAATTTGTCACTTTCCAGAAAGAAACGGCAATTGGTAGAAGCTCTGATTCCTTCGGGTTATAATTTAAATTCAGTAGACAATCAAGCATTTATTTTTCAAAATTTCTAAGAGAAAATAGAATTTTGTAATAGAAAATAAAGACCGGGAATCATCATTTCATTCTTAGAACTTATCAGAGTTAAGATTTTTTAATAGAATTAAACCTAAAAAGTAAAGCACTTTGCAAACTGTAGGACTAAACATTAAGACATCTACAGAGATGGGTGAAGATGAGTGTTCTCTAGGGAAAAAAATGACTTGGCTGATACTGTGTCCAAATATTTAATAGGCAAAGTAAATAAATTTAAACCCAACAAGTTTGGAAATGTTAATTGTTTGTTGAACTCACCTACAGCCTCAGCAGCGAGCAAATAAATAGCATTTAACCTACAATGCAACAGAGGAAAAGCGGCATGGCAGGGAATACAGGCTGTCCTAAATAAAGGCAGATATTTCTGCCATGCCAAGAAAGGAGAGAGAAGAGAGGCTTGCCAGAGCTGGCCAGAAGATAACATTGGCAACTGCTGGTCCATCTGTTTTGCATTCTGCTAACACTCATGCTGAAGTGTCGGAGAATGTATTCCAGGTACACAGATCTGAAAACATGTGTGAGCCTGGACATGAACAGAGAGGGAGCGGTATGTGGAGAAAGAAAAGGAAGTTATATTCCAGTTGTGAAAAGGTAATCACAAGATATCACTCCAATTCAATTCCTGGGAACTGAAAAAGTAATTTCTTTCTCTCTACAACACAATGGCAACATATTGCCTCCCATTTTAGAGCAGTTGAAAAATGGGTTGACCTCAAAAGAGGAAGGAAAAAAGAGGAAAGGAAGTGTGGGTGGCCTGGCTGACTGTATGGTCTTCAAGGCAAAAGCTCCATTTATTATTCAACTAGACAAGAGAACATGCTATTTCTGATATATTAGTTGCCCCAGTATAGGGTTTATAGCCAATATTATAGATAAAGTCTTCTATTAATATAATGGGAGTTATATTTTCCAACTCCTTGCAATTACCTTCTGCTTACTATGCAACCTACGTCCTCAGAGTTGTTGGGCAAGGTACAGGACTGTAAACCACTTGGTTAGCAGTCTGTTGTGTTGATGAACACAATATTAGTTCATACATCGCATAAGACACTATTAAAAAACAATTGGTATCTTTCAATCTGTAAATTACTTTCCAATCTTTTAAAAATGAATTTAAACTAATTTGAAATGATTATGCATAATAATAATCTTTGTAACCTAATTATAAATTAATTAGTGTTATTGACTATCATAATAATTTTGGTAGATTTGGTATATATACTTCTATTAGTTCCCAGGGTTTCAAAGAAATCCTTCAGCTGTTGGAATGAAGACGACGTACCAGTAATTTGGATAATTCTGACACCTTGTAAATGTGTAAAAATGGTAGAATTGAGGAAATGACAAATCTTAAATCTTAAACACTATAACTATATGCTACATTGGACATTTAAAAAAGCATTTTCAAAATCTCCATCAATCATTGGCCATAATTACATGTATTATTTTTGAACAGAACTAGATGTGTAATGAACACTATCATGATGGGAATCTGTCCATAATGTCAAAAGCAATCCACAAAAACTGAGTTATCTTAGACAGTGTTATTAATTTTTAAATCTAACTTTGATTCTAAAACAAAGGAGATGTAGAAAGATTGTAAACTTGCAAATGGCAGCTTTATGTTTTTGCAAATGTACTAATAACAGAAAAAATTAGGACGTAGAACCTAGCTGGTAAAGATGGTCAGATGGTCAGAATTTCCATGTTAGATGTTCTAATTACTAGATGAAGTTATATTTAGGTATGAAAAAAATGAGCTTATGCAACTAAAGTTTTAATTTACCTCTCAGAGACCAATGGATCATAGGAAAGTAGTGGGATGAAGCAGGAGACTCACATAGCATCCCCCAAAAGCTCCTCCCACTTTTTCTCAAGCTTATCTTCCACTTCACCTGTTAATTTTTCAACACAAATTTACCTTTCCCCATCACTTAAGGTAGAAAGAAAAATGGATATGAATCTTGATAATTTCATTCTAATACAACCAATAGATCAAATTTGTTAAATCCTGAAAGATAATGGCAATGAGTGGTCATAGCCAGAAGGATCCCATACAAAAAATTCAACTTCTTAAAACAACAAAAATAGGAGAAATAGATGATTCTCTTTTGTTTGTAGAAGTCATCCTTCGTTTGTATAACCCATTCATTTGGAAGAAAACTAGAAGTACAGCACTTTCTTAGTTTAAATGGCTTGGAACTTTTTTCTATCCTGCCGAGGTGGCGCAGTGGTTAAATGCAGCACTGCAGGCTACTTCAGCTGACTGCAGCTCTGCAGTTCGGCTGTTCAAATCTCACCGGCTCAGGGTTGGCTTAGCCTTCCATCCTTCCGAGGTGGGTAAAATGAGGACCCAGATTGTTGTTGGGGGCAATATGCTGACTCTGTAAACCGCTTAGAGAGGGCTGAAAGCCCTATGAAGCGGTATATAAGTCTAACTGCTATTGCTATTGCTATACCAATCTTCTGAAAGACAGTTGAACAGGTATGTAAAAAAAGGCTACAAGTAAGAGGTTGTAGGCTGCTACTTTAAAGCAGACGAATTCAGCCTTCTGAACTATCTTTTATTTTTTTTAAAATAGTTTAGAATATGATTTTAGTTCACTTCTTCATTCTCAGTTGGTCTGGGATCTGGTTATGGTTCATATACTTTTTGAACCATGACTTTGACTTGTTTGCTTTTTATGTTTCTCAATTTTGATTTTGGTTTTTAATTGGGTTTTAAATTCAGTTTTAAAGGAGATTATTATGATAGTTATTGATTTATGAATTTTGTTTACTGGTTATGTTATTTGCTTGTTTTTAATTGTGTGAGCTGCCCAGGGTCACAAATGTGAGATGGGCATTTAAACAAATCAAAATAATGAATGAATGAATGAATGAATGAATGAATGAATGAATGAATGAATGAATGAATGAATGAATGAAATGTAATGTCTATATCCTATATGTCTGGAGTTGCTTTTATAGCTGTGTCACATTTATATGACTGGGAAAGTAAAAGAATAACAGAATAGGAAGTCTTCTACTCAAACCCACTGCTCAGGCAGGAAACCCTATACTATTTCAGACAAATGATTGCCAATCTCTTCTTAAAAACTTCCAGTGTAGGAGCATTCACAACTTCTGGAGGTAAGTTTTTCCACTGATTAATTGTTCTAACTGTTAGAAAATTTGTCCTTATTTCTAGGTTACTTCTCTCCTTGATTAATTTCCATCCATTACTTCTTATTCTGTCTTCAGATGCTCTGGAGAATAGATTGTCTCCTTCTTCTTTATAGCAGCTCCTTAGCTATCATGTCATTCATAATCCTTCTCTTCACTGAACTAGTCATACCCAATTCCAGCAACCATCCTTTATCTCAGGAGTGTCAAACTCACGTTGTCACAGCGGCGTCATGTGATGTATCAGGACTTTTTCCCCCTTCGCTAAAGTGGGCATGGCCGTGGCTAGGGTGTCATGCATGTTGCCCATGGGGTAGCAGTTTGACAGTCTTGCTTTCTATGTTTTAGCCTCCAGTCCCCTAATCATCTTTGTTGCTCTGTGAGTCAAGCGCAGAATGTGAGACACATTTTATTTTCTTAGTTTTTTGGGGATCTGCGAAGGGGCAAGATTATTTTGTTGTTGTTTACAGTCTCAATGCCAGGCTGACTATGTATTGGCTAGGCACAAAAGTGGGAAAGCAAACCAAAAATGCCTTACACTCACATCTATGGAGTATATGGAGTAGTCATTATTTTAATTTTGTGTGACTATATACAAAATGAAATTCCGTGTATCTTTTATAGAGACTAACAATGGTAGCTATTTCAGCTCTGTGAAGAAAATTCAAGCTCAGGCCATTACAACTGATTTTTTTTCCCCTGTCTCTCCCCCCCCCTCGTCCTCAGCAACACTGCTCCCCATGCTCTGAAATTCTCTCCCAGGAATAAATTAGTATAATGTTAGGGCAAAACATTATTTGATATGTGACATGATTTTTTTTTACTTTTATTCAAAACTAAGGGCTGATTGAAATAGGAAACAGAAGATATGAGAATATCAATAATTTGCTTCCCAATCTCATGCTCTTAAATTTCCCAGAGGGAAGAATGTTTAATTTGTTCTATTCTTAACCCTGGAATTAAAGTTTGCATCTTCAAACTAAAGAAAAATATTAAATAAGAAACACTTGAGATGTGTTTGATTTACCAGCTGTATTAAGGAATATTGTGGATGCAAAGTATTTTATACAAATATAGATTCAAAGGCAAATTAATCCCAAAATTCAGAGAAAGAAATGAAAGAAACCATCAGATTTTCTCTCCTTTCTCTGCTTCCTTTTTTCCTTTTCTTTCTTAAAAATAGGTTGCTTAAAGACAAATTCACTGTCATTACTTTATTTTAGTAGAGCTAACATGATTAGCATGGCTAGCTATTATCATTAAGTCATAGCTATAGTGCTATCGCATATGAGAAGTCGCCACTCAGGTATTCTTTAGCATATCATTTTATACCAGGGGTGTCAAATTCAAGGCCCAGGGGCCAGATCTGGCCTGCGGGCTGCTTAGATCCAGCCTGAGGGGCCACCCTGCAAACAGCCCGCAGTGCCCTGCCACCGAAAATGGAGCTTGGGAGGATTGCATGAAGTCCTCCTGAGCTCCGTTTTCACTGGCAGAGGGTTGCAGGAGACTGTCCCATCCTAAAATGGAGCTCAGGAATCCATTTTCGCTGGCAGAGTATTTGGGCCACCACAGGAACCCGACACAAGGGACGTTGAGCTGGTCATGCCCACTTAGCCCTGCAAGGTCAAACACAACCCTGATGCAGTCTTCAATGAAATTGAGTTTGACACCCCTGTTGTATACTATCCTTTATGCTATATCATTGTAGACCAGTTAGCCAAACCAGCAAAGATCTGGAGGGTTTCTTGGCTGTATTGACAATGGTTGTTTGTTACGTGTAGATCCCAGGTGCTATTTTATGTTACTTATAGTATTAAATTGTTTTTGTTTTTTGGCCGCCAAGAGTCATGCAATAAATTAATAACTTCACTGAAGTAGAATCACATAATAATTTTGTTTTAAAGTACATCCTCAGTTTTTCTTATTTGAAATAACCATTTTAAATTATTGAAGAAATAGAGGTGCTTTAGAAGTCAAGATTATTTAAGATATATATTTTGATATTACGACTTATCTCAACAACCTGCTGTGATACAAAGCAGACATACATGCTATCTCTTTTTCTTATAGACAGATACAGAGCCAGTGGTGGATTCAAATAATTTAACAACCGGTTCTCTGTCCTAATGATTTCTTCCAACAATCAGTTCACTAAACTGCTCAGAAAGTTAACAACTGGCTCTCCCGAAGTGGTGCAAACTGGCTGAATCACACAACTGCACAGAGTATATTGCTGTACACGGTAATAAGCAGAGATTCTGTTTGTAGCAGGCTTCATTTTCGTCTGCAATAAAATATCTGCATCAGCTGAGTTGTGTGTGAATTTATCACAGAGAAAATCAATTTCAGAATAAGGAGTGGAGAGCCCAGATTTATAGTTACATGAAACTGAAGTGTGATACCAAGGGGTATAGTGATTAATCGCCCATGAGTACAATAAATACACAAATCTTTGCACCTTCTTTTGAGCGATCCAGTACCTCAATAAAATTCTGTGAACATCAACTACTCAATTGTAGCCCAACAAGAAGCATTCCAAACACCATGATGGAGCCATAATTATTTTGAGACTGTGTGAGTGTAGAGCAATGAACTCAAGTTGGAAACACTTTCATACTGATAGTGATTGCCATTCTGTCTATTAAAGTGTAGAAATATAAAATGTTTTTTCTTCTTCAATATTTTTTGCTTTTTTTGTAACAAGAATTTAGGGACTTATTATTTCCTTTTTTTCCTTCTGATATTAATTTGAAACCTTACCTACAAGAGTTTGGCATACTTCTCCATGTGTCAAGAATTCTCTGGATACCATCTTACCAACAACACAGGACAGGTAAGTAACCAAAACACTAGGATTTAATTATGGTAGGATCTAACTGAGGTCACTGCAATAGTCTGACCTATTAAGGACACAAACCAAAATGCCTACAACTCTTGACACCCATGGGTCAAGGGTCTTTTCTTGTGAATTTCTAACAAAAAACAGACTCAGAAAATCTTATGTAGGTAACACAATAATTTAGATTTCTTTGCTGCAAAGTTCAACCACTGTGTTTTGCTTTATATAAGTTCCTTATGAATTGTAAAGAAATGTGTGCTGCATTTAAAAAACTGAGAAACAGCCAACTTTTCTAACTCAGCTTAAAGCCAAGGAAATAGGTTGGGTTGAAACTCATTGGCTTTTGTTCCTGCAATAAATTCATGATGAGAGTAGATGGTGAAATAACAGTCCAAATCCAACCTATGCACTCACAACCTTCTGGTAACAGGAGAGTCTTAAGATAAATTCATAAAATATGCTTTAAGTCTGCACACATGTCCTCCATTTGTTTCATATTATATTTTAAAAATGAAATATACATTCTTGAACCTCTTCTAGCAGCAAA